>NC_063162.1:2248672-2496172 GCF_023159225.1 Perognathus longimembris pacificus | reverse complement strand
GGAACAGCTTGGGTGATTTCACACAGCCCAAGAGAACGGCCAACCATGTGGCTACAACGTAACTAAATAAAACCCTCCCAATGTGCAGTGCGCCCAGGCAGCAGTGGCCCCCGAGGGACACCCAGGAGGGACGTCACAGAGGCCCGGGGTGGCCCGCCCGCAGCTCCAGAGGGCACCAGGGGGGGATGGAGACCTGTGCTGGGCTGCGGGAAGGGCACAGGGTGTCCACCCTGTGCGGAGACGGTGAGGTCTGGGCGGGGACCAGCCTCTCCCTCTCCACTCCTCAATGGCTGTCAGTTATCGCCCTCGTCTTCTGATTGATGTTTCAGTCTGAGCTGTCATTAGTTAAATTAATTTTCTCTCAAAGATAGTGGAATAAGGTCCACAAAGGCAAATCTTGTGAGACTGTAAAAATAGACCATAATTTGGAGGAAATTCAGATGTGTTCCTGGCTCTTGTCATCATGGCAGAAGAACACTTTAATTTGATATGAATTCCTCAAGAGAAACTTTAAATTAACTTAGATTTAGCTGTGTTTGAGGGATAGCAATTCAAAGCAACAAAATAAAATACTATTTGCTGACTCCAGTGTTTCTATGTTCATGCTTCTATGTTCTTTTTTATTTTCTGCTCAGGCTAAATAAATGCCAATATTCACCTTGAAGGAGTCATCATAAAGTAACTCCCCTGGGATATAAAAATATACTTTTCTCATCTTCCATCCAAACAGTGTCAGATGAAGTTAAAAGACCTAGTAAATGTGCTAAAATCTGCTTATGTGAATTATTTTTCCTCCAGGATAACTGAGCAGCCATCCCCTCCGCAGGCAGGATTTAGAGAAACACGGGCTGGGTTTTAACCTGAGGCTGGGGTATGGATTGGGGGAGGGGGGGAGAAGAGGGAGGAGCAAGGCCAGAGGGCAAGCCAGGGGAGGCATGGGAGGAGGGGCCACAGCTTCTCCAATGGTGAGCACCAGGGAGGAGGACCAGCCCCCAGGGACACTGTAGGCCTGGCTCAGGTTAAGCCAAAGGGGACAAGAGCCAATCCTGAGACCCCAACCTCACACCTCTGGATCTATTCCCAGACACGGAAGGGCCTCCGCCTCTTGGCATTTTCAGGAAGTCCAAGTGCTCTTTCATGAGAAAATCGGATATCCTGCCCGGCCACCTGTGCGGACCGCTGAGGCGAGTCTAGGTCTTGGTCGGCATTCCTGGGCGGTGCCACAGGGGTGCTCCGAGAGTCCCTGCTTGGTCCCGAGAGTCAGCCTCCAGGCTTCCTGGAGTACTTGCTTGCCTGCCCCAGCCCCAGGCCCCACTTCCACTGGGACGGCTGCCTCCCGCGTGGAACCCCACCCGTGACCCAGGGCAGTTCAGGGCAACGGCGCTCTGTGAGGTCCCAATCAATGCCAACCTGGAGGACGTAGGCACCGTCAAAAGAATACATCACCCGGCATCCACCAGAGCCAAGTTCAAGGACGCAGGAGCCAGTGGAATCAGGCATCCACCCAACAACCATTAAGACAAGTTCGAGGGCAGGTTCTGTGCCTAATTCTTTTGGCTGCCATCCTCTCTGTGGCGCGCCCTCCAGTGAGAACGACTCTGAAGCGTAGGATGTTGTTGACATCGAAGTAAGTGGGTCCTTCCAGGTCAGACGGTCAAGTGCGTCTGGAGTGCCTCCCCCACCCACACAGCCGTCCGTGGTCCTCTCGGCTGGGAGGACGCCAGCGACTGCGAACGCGCGCCCTGCGTTTTCACATGACTTACCACCACCCTGGCAATGTCATAATTATGACGCCTAAATTTACCCTGTTTATTTGCAGGCTAGAGGAATGCATGATTGTTTATTTTTATTACAAATATTGATGGTAACTCACAGGCATTTACTTCATCGCCATTTCAAGTGAAATTGCCCATCATAAAATATCCCTAGAATTCTGATCCTGATTAGCTTCCTGGGCTGGTCCAGGGTGCGATCCTACCATTTGTCTTAATTTTATTTTGCTCTCCCTAACTGCATACTACACTTCAGGAATATCTGGAATTTTGTTTTAATTGTACAGCTTTCAACTCCACCACATTTCTCTTTGTGTTGAAAGCATCCTGGTGATTTATCCTCATTATTGTGTAAATAGGTTTCGGCAGTTCTCAGTAAATAAAACAAAGACTGACAGGAGGAGAAGAGGGAATTTGCTTTCCTACCAATTAGAGTAGCCTTAGGCAGTACTTTTAAGAGGAGATAAATCCTGCAAATCACTAAAATGATCCTGTCACATGCACCAAATATTAAAATCGCACAGCGGCGCCCTTGGTACAGTTTGCTCTGGTTTAATGAGTTGGGGTGGGCCTCAGTGCCAGGGCCGCAGCGCACAGTTGGGGACCCATCACTTGACAGCAGAGCTCACCCCCCTCCCCACTGCAGCTTCTCCGCCCGTGTGGACAGACGGGCATCGCCGTGCGGCGGACGGGATCTGCAGCGCGTACCGCTCACCCTCCACGCCGTCTCCCGCCTCCCACCTGTAGCACCCCTCCCCACGATACACCCACACAAACCCCACGTCCCACGAGCGGCGGTGCTGACGAGACCCAACATGCTCTCAGACGCAGAGCCTGCAGGGATGCCTGGGAAGTCCTTCAGCTGGAGAAGTTGTGGAGAAACGAAACTCTGGTTGACTTAACGTGGAATCCCGCTCCACCTCCAACAACAGCAACGGTGACCTGGGCGCAGAGATGAGCACTCCGCTGGGGGAACACAAGAACTTCCCATAGCCCATCTGCTCTCCCTACTCTTGTGGCTCACTACCTCCGAACTCAGGGGTAAGGTGGACCCTCGGGGTTTACGGTTAAGCCTCAAGGAGCCACGCTGTCACTGGTGTGTCTGCACTGAAGAACTGTGCCCGCCATGGAGAAGGGAGCACTTACCGACATGGTTTAACGGTCTACAAGATGTTCTTCACAGAGCTGTGGAAAGCCCCGGAATGGACAGCCCAACAGGTTGCTAGGTTGTTTCCTGTTTTTCCAATAACTACTTCCTTTCTCCATCACGGCCAGCTCTTACCTGGTGACAATGACACCTAGTACACTGAGCTTTTTAGCTCGCTGCATCGCCCTTGTGAGATGTATGTAAGAGAGAAACTAACTGCAAGACAAGAAGTTCCACAACCCAAGACCGCCATCAGTGCTGCGGGGCAACAGAACAACACTGGAGGGACTCGCGCGGGGCAGGGGACCAGGCAGGGCCGGACAGGAAGAGGCAAAGCGCCCTCAGCAGCTTCCTTGCCTGGCACTCGGCCTGCAAAGCCATGCCCAGCGAACGCCAAACCAACGCAGGAGGAAGCAGGCTGTGTGCTGGGTTCAGAGAGGATGAGGTTCATAGCTGATGGACGCCCCGTGAACTCAACCATCACCACCACCATCGTCCAGGCTTTGGACGGCGACGCCCCAGTCACAGAAGCAGCATGGGAAGGGCAGTTTGAGGGCGGAGTCGTGGTGGTGGCTCCTCCCTTCCTTGACATCTGAATTCCCACAGCTCCGCTCCACCAAGAGGCCTTCCCAGGCAAAACGGCCAGAGTGTGTTGGCAGTCTCATGGGCTTTGACCCGTCGTTGTATGCAGAGGCAATGCTAGTTGACTGGAAGGTCATTTTCTGAAGTCATTATTTTTTATGCAAGGGGCATGGGACCGTTGGACCAAATGAGGTTCTCTCCTCCGGGGTGGCCCAAACCTACTGAGTGCGGTGCCTGTGGTTATCTGACCCCATACTCTTTCACTGTAGCCCTCCAGCATCCCACAAGCAATTGTGCTCAGCACTGAATTCTGCGAAAGAAGAGATTGCAAAACCACATCCTCTCTTCACCACGTTTAGATTCAGCACCCCTCCCTCAACAAGCCAGGAAACTGGTGGCTCACATCTGCACTCTTGAGACCTGGAGGATCACGGTGTGGAGCCAGCCCAGGCAGAAAAGCTCACAAGACTCGGTCTCCAAAGTGACCTGCCAAATGTCAGGCGGAGAGCATGGCTCACGTGGGCGAGCACCGGCCAACCAAGCAAGCCAAGGAAGTGCAGAGCCCTGATTTCAAGCACCGGGACTGCTCATTTTAAAAAGGAGAGGAAAAGCACCGAAAACCCCCACTAAACAACAGCCAGTCTTCAAGTACTGAGCCTCCTCTATAAGGAAATCTATCCCAGAGGTGGTGAGTACTGGGCCACTTCCAGAAGGCTCTTCAGATGGATGAGCATGTACAAGATGAGGGGCGCGGGGCACATGAACCTGGAGAGGGAAGTTCTTCATGAGCCTGGGGGCAGCGGGAGGACCCTCGGCACAGCCCAGGGGACCCTTGGATCCTACTCCAGCAGGGACAGGAGTCCTGACCTGTCCATGCCGGGAGGGCCTGTAGAGCGAGTTCAACCCTGAAGGTAAGAAACAGAGCAGCAAGGCGGCTGGACACTAACCACCTCCGCCTTCCCAACGGTCTCTCTGTCCCCAAAGCCCTATGTGCAATCCCAAAACGCTGCCACGCCAGGAGGAGGGGGTCACGTGACTCCAAATTTCAAGCCACATCTCTCCGAGTTGGCAAGGGCCACAGTGTTGGGGGGAAGGACTTGGACCGTTGCCTTACCCCCGCTTGGAATTCATGTTATTCTGCCTAGACTGCCTTCCCCAGTCTATCTCTGAAGGGGCACAGGGCCCTCATGCTCACAGAGGCCCCAGAGGCCCTGTGCTGCTCCAGGACAGCCCCGGAGAAGATGCCCCAACACCTCCTCTCCTGTGCCACAGTCCTTCGCTCTTCCCACTTCCTGCCAAGCTCACCCACTGAGGGACACAGGAGTAAGGATCTGGAGACGGCTGGCTGAAGGGACGGCTGGACAAACGCACACACTCACGTGCATCTACAGCATGTTAGTACATACAGACCCAGACCTGCCTCCCCGTCCATTCTTGAGAACAGGGATACTATTTAAACCACCTTAACTCAAACTAATAGGTTTATAATAAATATTTCCTGAATGAATAAATGAATGTAAAATTGGCTCTTCCTAAAGGAACAGAGTGACTCCTTAAGTAGCTCTCTATATTGCAAATGCAAATTTCCACTTGTAGAGATACAAGTTTATAATAATAAAACATTTCTAAGGCAATTTAAATTCATCCATAAAACGGAAATCACACTACTATAACATGAGATAAACAGAGTAAGGGTACACCTTCCCAGGATGACGTCCCTTCTTGCAGGTATATATACCTTAGCCCCCCAACTCTTCCTGCCCATTCTCTGTTGTCTTAGGACTAGAGACTTGATCTTTATGACATCTGAGGATTTCTGCATGATGCGAGCACATGATGCAAGATGGCTGCTCCCAGTGAGCATGCGCTAATAAGAAGCACATCCAGGGGCTGGGGATATAGCCTAATGGCAAGAGTGCCTGCCTCGGATACATGAGGCCCTAGGTTCGATTCCCCAGCACCACATATACAGAAAACGGCCAGAGGCGGCGCTGTGGCTCAAGTGGTAGAGTGCTAGCCTTGAGCGGGAAGAAGCCAGGGACAGTGCTCAGGCCCTGAGTCCAAGGCCCAGGACTGGCCAAAAAAAAAAAAAGAAGCACATCCAGTGCACACCACTATATTCCCAAACCTAGCAAAGGGGAGATTTCTTCGTAGTTCTGTTCGTGTTTTTATGCCCATACTGGGGACTGAACTCAGAGCTTTTTCACACGAGGCTAGTGCTCTACCACTTGAGCTACAGCTCCCACTCTGGCTTTGGAGTTGTCAACTGGAGATAAGAGTCTCTCACAGACTTTCCTTCCTAGGCTGACTTTGAACCTCAATCCTCAAATCAGCCTCCTGAGTAGCTAGGACTACAAGAATGAGCCACCAGTACCTGGCTTCATTTTATATTGCTAATCGTGGCTACTAGAAGGTGTACAACCACATTTCTGGCTGACATTGGTGTTTGCACCTTTGTCCATGACTAGTGCTGGTCTGAAGAGTGGCTGAGTTCCTCCAGCGACCAGCCACCAGGTTTCACCCTCCTCTGTGGAGCAAGGATAAAGCTCTCCCCTGGTGTACCATCCACACGGGATGGCGGCTCTCTCCCGCCCAGCCCCGGGAGGCCACCTAGCTCAATGAGAACCAAGGCATTGGTCTCTCTGAGAAGGTGGCGGGAAAGGAAGCGTGGCCTGGAAAGCCTAGCACTGGCCTGGCTGGCGCCCGGTGTAGCAACCTCCCTCCCAGGCTGCCGGGTGGGTTGGGCCCCGAGGCAGTATTTGTTTCATTAGTGCAATGCTCAGACACTCCAACACTGCTTCGCATTCCAGAGTGATTCCAGAAGTGATTTCCACAATATGATTTACATACTAGCCGAGTGTAAATTTAGAATAATTTGGCCTGAATGATCCTTACTAGAATGGATGGCCACAAGGAAAGAATAGTGAATAAAGCAGCCTTACTCAGAATCTAAGCAATTTGCTGGCAAACACAAGCAGCATTTCCCCAGATTATAATTTACACTGTATTAACTGTCAAGAGCGCTTTTGAGAAATATAGATAACAATTCAGATGCAATCGATAGGGAGTGACAGTTGATTTTAAAGCTTAATGCAAGACAAGAAAGAAATGACTGGGGCATCGGCTCTGGAAGAATAAATTTGTTTTGTATTTGATTTTTGTGTTAAATTTATTACTGCCAAGAAGAGCTCTCTTTCAATAATATTAAGAACAAGATTGTGAAATTGCAACATGCTCGTCTCCCACAGTTTTCACAGCACTTCCAATATAAAATGATGCCCTGCTCAGTACTCTGTATAGATCCGATTAAACCGCTGCGGATTCCTCTAAGTTGGAGTTTCCGCCCGCCTGGCTCCCTCTCCACACCGCCGGGGTGGCACGGAGCTCGGTGTGGGAGGCATCACGCCCACCTCTGGGCCTAGGAGGGGCCCCGGTCGCCCGGCAAGATGGCCCGCTGGTCCGGACATGACCGTAACAAGAGGCTCATCGCCGGACACTGCGTCCAGTTGCTTTGCAGAGTGGAGAGTTGAGTGAAAGCAAAAATTTGAAACACGTCAGGCTCTCTCTAGACCATTTGATTGAGGAGGGCTGGAGGGCTAGTGTATCCGTGTCATAGTTGCTAGAAGATTTTCAATTCTGTCAACATGTCCAGTGTATATAATCTTAGGGTTTGATGTTCCTCCTGTGCAATACCACAAGAAACTTGACAAATACCAGGGAAAAAAAAAATTTCCCTTCCAGCCCAACTCTATTATGCTTCTTATTCTCTCCCTCCAGCTGGGGTTGCCGCTCAAAGCCCTATGCACTCAAAAAACCCACCAGCGTGGCCAGAAATGAAATGATGAAAGTTGCCACAGTTCAAACTTATCCATACTTCTCACTTATGACATGATTGATTTTCCTTCAGCGTGCTCAAACGCGGGATTGTCTCCTTTCTTTTTTCACTGTAGAAACAGCTAATGTATACAGCCTTGGCCTGCCAGGGAAGGGGAAGCGGTTGACATGTAGAAGAACAACTGAAATGAATACGGATGAAATTTGAAAGTGCAATTTTCCATCTGTCAATCACCTTTCAAAGGGACCCAATAACCACCAATCGGGAGACCCTTTAGTGAGCGCGTCCCCATTTACAGAGCCAAATGCAACGGGCCCCTTGGCCTCATTAATCAAGATATTAGCTGCTGATCAAAGTTTTGCATAAGTCCCTGGCACTGACTCAGAATGCTCCAGGGAGATTTTATTACGTTTCTCTAGATGCTATTGATCATTTATATTTTGAATGAAAACAAGTGGTCTCCTCTTAAACGGAACCTGATTAGGTGGCAACAAAACCCACTGCTCGTGTCCCAGTGATGGCTCACCGTGGATCTCCTCCCTAAGCCGCCTCAGAAGAAAATGTGAGGTGCTCTCGCATTAATAATACATGGTCACCCCAACCCTTCCTGGCCGTACCGCCCAGATGCCTCGAAATACAGCCAATTAGGGTTTATTTAATTATTAAGGTTGAATAAATAACAGCGAAACATGTTAAAAATCTTTCAGTTTCAGTCAATCATAATAAAAAATTAATGAGACTGGATAGAGAGCCATAAAAACTGATAGACTGCGATCGTGAATTATAAATTGGTATTGATTTTTTCCTTTGCAATAACACTCTCAGGTAATCGTACGTTGTCGCATGTAAAGTGCACTTTTCTGGTTGAGACTAATATTAACTATCAAATATAGATGAGACAGAGGCATTTATGACACTTCAGATTTCACAAACAAAAAGCAAAAAATACAATTTGTGGAATAATAGCAGTGCTGAACAGAGAATCCTAGGGTGTTTATGGGAGCCGGCCGGGACCCCACTGAGCCGTGAATTCATAAGACACAGTTACCTTATTCTTCTCCTGCCATTTCTCCTCTGATATGTTACCTTGTTAGTATCACGAAGAAAAGCATAAATATTTTTTATTATTTGTGAGGCTCATCCTGTCTTGCTTAATAGACAGGCCACATGGAGTTAAAGCCATATTATATGACCTGGTGCAGAAATGATCATTCAAAAACCCAAAGCACATATTTTATACGGCCTGGCTTTATTAATTCTAAGCCCCCAAGAAATAGCAGGAGGATTTTCCAGCTTTCTGTTTATTGAAGTAACATGGAAACAAATAAGACATTTCCCTAGGCTGGCTCAGATAAAGTGGACAATTACTATTGGCATTCCACATGTAAATATTTAACACTTCACAGCTAGTTTACACCTAAATACCCATTAGATGCTGCTACAAGCCTGGACACCATCTCCCCACAGAGCTACCTGGGCCATCCCGGGCACTGGTTATTGGATTAGGGTGCACACAAATCTCCTTCTAAACAGAGCTGGAAGGGGACTCAGCCAAGAGGAGAAAGGCTGCACCCGAACAGGCAGGCAGCTTACTTGAATGACATAAACCAACTCCACCAAGAGAACTCCACCAAAGCCAGCATTGGCTGAGCCGCTGCCGCTGGCCCAGCTAATTGATAACCCGTCGCTGAACTTCATTAGTGGCAGCGATCAGGTTTCCCCCATTTGGGGAGAGACATACAGGAGACAGTGTGGCCATGGGCAGCTTTAAGCGCCTATGGCTTCCTGTTGGCGCTCTGTTCCTGCCTCCTTTCCACTTGCCTGGCCTGGAACAAGCACCAAGACCTGAGATGCCATTGTTTTAGGGCAGGAGCCAGTTTGCAACCCGCATATGGGACTCACAAACCAGCTCCTTGCAGATTCCCCTTTAAGTAAACTCCTGCTGCTCTACGATAAGCTGAAAGTCTATTTTTAATACACAAAATACAGAGCTAAAAGCAAAGCAATTACCTGCCCACTCTGGTTTACAGACAGATGGTTAAAATTATCTTTCTAAATGAAAAGTTACTCTGCCCCTTTGTTGCTATTTAGAACTTGAATGAATGAATGGGGAGAGGGGTTACTTTTCTCTAGAGGATGCTCTTTGACTCTGCGAGTACTAGAAAACGCCACAGCCTGGAAGCCTGTGTTCTTCTGCACGTGGCTCTGCTGGATGGACTAGGCTAGACATGGAGGCTGGGTCCTCCTATAGCCATGAGCAAGAGGATCTCAGACTTCTGCCAACCTGCAGGAAATTCACACTGCAGGGCCATGCAAGTCCCCCTGGCATTACAGACGCCACCAACCATCAGAAGTGCCTGTGGTCACTTCTCAGTGGGCCTCCGGTGGGCTCCACCTCCCCTTGGACTTCCCACAGGGGCTGGCCTGGGAGAACTCGCTACTTAGGGTCAGAGGCCACTGGACAGGGCCCAGGGATGGACAGCCACTCTGGCTCACTTACCTGGCCTGGGAAGCCCTGCTGAAATAGCAGTTAATCCTTAAAACTCTGCCCAAGAACAACCACGCGAGCTCAGGCCATGCCCGGAAAGCATGCATGGAGAGCGGCCCAGGAAGCTGGCAGACAAGTGAAACTGGACACAGCGGACGTTGGTTCACACCCCACCCAGGCCTGCGAGCACCCACGCTGGCCAGGGAATCCTCCGCAGCCCACGCCAACGGCCACCGGGGACCCAAAGAGGGTCCCCCTGGACCAACAGCACCCAGCCCTGGGCTTACAGCCTCCAAGAGCACAGCTCCTGGCCAGCCCTTCCCTCGCCACACTGACCTCTGCGCTCTGGAAACAATTACTCCTGGAAGGCCTGTCAATATCATTATTTTTACAAGAAATCAATACGCCTCACAAAGTTAATGGGGGATTCAGGCAGGGAGCGTTTACCTCCTCACTGTCAGGGCTCAGGCTCTGCTCAGCGCCGATGACAGATCCGCCGGCACCAGCAGACAGTGAACAAGCGTGGAGGAGCCGGCGCGGCAGGCAGGCGTGGAGGCCGGCCGTGGCGGCGCTAACGAGGCGCCCGGGGCTGGGCCACGTGGGCCGCGGGGCCAGGAGCCAGGCGGCCAGACACCCCGGCATTCTTCCCAAATGCCCGGGGAATCTGAGCCTTCCACTGCCCGGCACGGGCTCCTTCAGGACACGGGCCGCACACGCAAGCCCTCAAGCCGGTCCAGGTACGGCGGCATCCTTCATCTCTAACAAGAGAGACCGACGGCACCTGTCCCTCACCTACCAACCACACGCTCACAAAGCGCAAGAATAAAATTTTTATATATACACGTGCATACAAAAATACATACCTATTTACCAACCACCTCAGAAACAACGGTATTGATTGCTCTACAATCGGATCCAAAGGGTCTGGAAAGCCCTCGCCCACCTCCCCGCCCCACACTGGCAGGTGCCAAGTCTCAGCGCAAGCATCTTCATGCATCAGTTCCGTGCGGCTCCTCTCCTCCACCGGCGGCCTTGTGGTGCCCCTGGTGGACACCCGGGAGGAGCCCTGACCTCCGCAGCTCCTCTTCCCAGCCATGGTCACAATTAAATTCGAAATCCAAGTTTACAAGTTAGCCAGGGCCCAGGACGCCAGCATGCTCCAGGGCGGCCCGACCTGACCCCGCACCCGAAAATCTCTCCTGCCCCTGGCTGCCCAGCTCAGCGGCAGGCGGCCCCCTGCACGCTCCCACGGGTGACGGGAGGGCCTCCACGCCGCCGCTCCCGGCCACAGCTCCGCACATCCGAGCCTGAGGCCCAGGACCCAGCGGGGCTGCGACCGAGGCTGCTCACAGGCAGGATCCACCGCTCCGAGCTCGGCTGCCGACCGGGGCCCAGAGCCGGTCACCAACGGACCCCATGGACTCCTCATCCACGGCCCTCTTCACGCCGCCACACGCCCGCCTCCCAGGTCGCTCGGGGGGGGGGGGGGGCGGGGGTCCGGAAGAGCAGGCCCGTGCCGAGGGGCAGGAACCGGCAGGCATCTTCCCCACACACCAAACAGGGCCGTCGGCACAAGTCCGCACGGCCTCTCGCCGCGGTGGGGGCGAGGCCCGCGCTGGCCCAGGCACCAGGACTCCAGTGCGAACGCTCCTAATGGTCAAGCGCACGGGGACCCCGGCCATCCCGGGTCTCTCCAGGGACTCTCTCGCTAGAGCCTCTGCTGTGGCAGAGCCACGCTCTCAACCTTCGCTTCAGGGACTGTCCTCAGTGTCCCTGGCTGTGCCTTTCTCTCTAGACTATCCTACCCGCCTTCCCTCCGCCCTGCCCCGTCTGCCTTCCCACTCTCTCTTCCCCCGGATGTCCTGGGTCAAAGCCTCTGCGTCACTCACGGCCACCAGAGCCGGAAGCCACGAGGAGACAGGGCTGGCCTCCACGGCGGCCCCACCTGGATGGTGAGAACAAAGGGGGAGAGGGCACGCACGGGAGCGGGGCCTGGGCTCACCCACCGTGGCAGCAGGGATGGGCCCTGAGTGCCCTGCGGCCAGACCGTTCACACCAGGGGCCGCCGTGGGGAAAGAAGGGGCGTGAGGGAAATGGTGACCCGCGGCTCCCGTGTCCAACACCAAGCCCGGGTGACCCGCGTCCGCCTTCCCATGCACACGTGGACAGAGCGCGGGCATCTGTGCAAAAAAGGAAGTGGCTGGAGTTGGTCCAAGCATTTCAGAAAGGCCCCTTGGAAGAAACAGGTTCCTACTTCTTGCTGGAGCAGGACGATGGGCTAGCACCCATAAACGCGGCGCCCGGGACTCGTGTCTGCCCCTACCTGACTAGACACACAGTCAGGCTCCCACTCGGTCTGCGGGAGGAACTGTCCCACCACCGCTCAGAAGGGCCCCGCGTAAAGAACAGGGGGTGCGGGTACACCAGGAGTGTCCACTGTGCGGGCCCTGTGGGCTCCCGCGTGGGAGGACCCCCAGGCCGGCCGGGCTGGCTCTCAGCCTGAGGAAGTCTCTCAGGCTCCTCTGGGCTATCAACAGTGTGGAATTCACACTGGCCCTTTACATCATTACCGGGCTCTTCACAGCTTTTTAGGGTCTAATGCAAACCATATGCAGAGCCACCTCCTGCCCAGGCTCCGGCAGCTGCCTTCTGATTGGCTCCTCCAGGATGGGAAATGGAGGTCTCGGAGGGGAAAACACAACAAACAGATCTCTTGTCTACAAAGCAGAACTCAAAACATTTTTCATGCATCCTGGGCTTCTCTAGAAGCAGCAGGCTGTTTAAAAAAAAATACCTGGCCCAAATTGAGCATTTGCTTGACGTGATGGAAAAGTGAGTACTATTTTCTGTTATATTGCCCCTATTCTACATCGACAAGAATATATTTTTTCCCTGTTCCCAACTGACTTCACAGTAGTGAACTCCGTTTATGAATTATCTGACACATTTCTTGCAATTCTTCTGACAACAGTGCTCAGTGGAAATTTCAAGGGCCCTCTCTTCTGACAAGTAGAAATATCAATATTTGAATAAATTGTGGATTTTAAACTTCTCACTCTGATGCGCCACGGCGAGGAAGACTGAATTCTTCCTTTACCAGGTCTAATCCCCCTGAGCCTGGGGAAGAAATCTGTATGCAGCGTTTCATTACAAGAAAGCGCTACTGAGTGACATTTGAAACACATCTAAGTCGACCTGATGAAGTTTACTTCCTTCCAACAACAAATAGCAGCTTTGTACGATTCCCCCTTCTCGGGCGAAGATCGGCACAAGCATGGTGTCTGAGCAAAAAAGCCGAAACGTGGATTCACAAATTGACAGGCCAATCTTTAAACAAATGTGTTTCTTGGGGGGGAGCACACCGCCTTGTTGGAGCTAAGCATTTTTCTTTTGCCTGACAGCAACATTCCGGGCCTGATTAGAAGGGCCTTGTTAGGGTCCGTCTCAGACACTGTGACTCCAGGTTTTAACAAGCATGCAAAGAAAACAGCATAAAGATAACAAAACATTGTCATTACCATCGCCGGCGACTCCGTGTGGCTTTTAGCACTTGTACACATTTCTCCTGCCAGTTCGCGCACACCCGTAGCGGATGCAGAGGTCCCAAAGAAGGGACTTTGTGGGCGCACGGCACCGGGGAGCCGGGGGGCGGGGGGAGCGGGCTGCTTTTCCTGGGTGAGTAAACAGGTACAGCTCTCACTGCTGCAACCCTCTGTGGCCCCGCGCGGTAATGATGGGCAGCCTGAACGTCTCAGGGAGCGGCCTGCAGCTCTGCTGCCACCCAGCCTCTCCCGCACGTCCTGACGCAGAGCCCCCTGCACCCCAGAGCTTCAGTTCAGGGGGTTCCCTGACCCGAAGGGAGCGGAGGCCCTGGCAGGCGGAGGGGCGGGAGTGACATGGGTCACAGCACAGGGGGCCCTGGGAGGCCGGCAGCTGCCGCTCTTGGCTTTGGTTTCCTCATCTACGCGACGGGGCCCACCTGGCAAGGCTAGGTCTCATCTGTTCATCCCCCCCGCCCCCCCACGTGCCCCCGCTCCTTCGGGTCACCTCTGTTCCGCACGGAAACGCCACCCGGGGGCTGAGGATCACACGAAGGTCGTCACCCTATGGGTGCGTGGGAGAACTGGGCTGGGGGTCAAGAGCCCGAGACTGGTCTCACAAACCCTTCGTGCAGCGAGAAGCCTAAGGTTCCTCACGTGAATCCTGGTCCTGGGGTGGAGACTCCTGGATGAGTCTGGCCCACACGTGGGTCAAATTCTACATGGCACGCAGGGGTAGAGCGGAGAGCTCACTGCCGCCCCCCTCCCCCGCAGCTCTGCCCCCAGGGTGGAGGCCGAAGCAACAGAGCCGGACACCCTTTGGACAGGGGGCACCTGTGACTCTCCCCCATGGCTGAGGGTGGGGCCCCAGACAGCGTCCTAACATCTGGATGCAGGGGAAGGAGCCTGTAGGCTGCTTCTGTGGTCAGGATGTCGCGTGCACAGGGCAAGCACTCAAGATGGCGCAAAGGGGGAGCAGGAACGAGAGGAACGGACACGTGCTGGGTCCCGGCCCTCACGTGGCTCCGCCAGGGCTCAGTTAGCCCCAAGGAGATCTGCTGTTCCTCCCCCTGAAGGGCCCCCCTCATCAAGGCTCCCCTCCACCTGCGCCCCTACGGGGAGGAGGGCTCAGGCACCACCAACCACCTCAGAGGGAGGGGCAGGTCCGTTCTGTGGATGGCCACGGTTCTGCTGTGCCACCCATTTGTGGGAGACGCTGGGAGGGTCCCGCACCCGCCACCCGTGTCTCTGAGCCCATCGGGCAACCAGCATGCACCTGCCCCCCTACAAAACAGCATTCCCCCGAGTGGAGGCGGGACCAGGGAGCAACGGAGGACCCCCCAGTCACCCCAGGGACTACCTCAGGTCTCACTCACGAGGCCAGGCGCTGGGGCAGAGTGGGGAGCGGGTAGAGGCTGCGCGGAGCATGGCCGTGTGCTCTGTGGGGTCCCTGGGCAGAGCCCCCGATAAAAAAACACGAGAGCTCCCGAGGGACCACCACCCTTGTTCTCCAGCAGTCTGTGGGGGTCAAAGGTGCGCCCCCAGGGCAGGCCTCCTCGGCAGCACGGAAGGAAGGCCGACATTCACCCAGGGGGCTCACAGAGACATCAGGTATCTGCCATGGGACAGGAGCCCTGCCAGAGTTTTGAACACAAGGCCTCATTTCAGGACCAAGGACCAAGGACTAGGGGCCTTGAGAAGGAGGAGTACCAAGAAACCCCACCTCCCAACACAGCCATTTCTCAAAGTAGGAACAAGTTCTGCAGAGCAGCTGTGGTTTAGAATACACACGGGCGTGCGTGCACACACGCACGCGCATACAGACGTACACTCGCGCACGTGCGTGCACACGGTAACCGCGAAGAGTCCAGTGGAGCTGGAAGTTGGTTGTGGGGCCGTTTGTCTGGGTGTGACGTTCCGTGAAGTTAGTTCTAACGAGCAAGAGCCCAGACATCCATGCTGGGAGAGCGTGGCAGCTGAGCGCGCGCAAAGCTGTGCCTACAGATGGCCGCGCATTTGGAGGGAAGCACAATATTTTATCTAAATACCCAAATACAAACACATGATCGCCGACACCACACACACAGCCACCTGAAAGCACCCGCCGGCAGCTTGAGCTCTTTCCATCTCATCTACAAATGTGTGAAGTTGTTGGATGAATAAAGATGAGATGGGACCCAGAAAGGTGATTGTTTCTCCCCCCACCCCCCACCCCCCGCCGGGCGCCTGGCACCTTCTGTGAGCAGAGGCAGGTAACCATCCAGGGGGTGAGAGCAAGAGGTTGGAGCCTTATGCTGCCCAACTATTTGGGAACTGAGAGATTATCTCTGTAGGATAAAGGTACTCCATCATTCAGATGGAGAGAGTGAGAGTTGGGGAGCAAGGTGGGGCTCAGGCAGCGAAGGACAGGCCAGAGAGACATCTGGAGCCTGCACGGGGCAGGAGGCCAGGCCCCCCTCGCCGCTGAGGGGCGCTGGAAACCCAGCCTCCCCCTGGGTCAGGTGGACGAGCACCGCGGCGAGGAAGAACGGAGCCACCGCAGCCTTCCCCGGCTCAGGACTCCAGCCCCAATCTCCTTATCTTTCCACTAGGAGTGGGGTTCACCTCCTCACCCACCTCCTTGCAGTTCTAAGAACTAAAGAGGGCCACTCGGCCCCCACCATGCTGGTGAAGGGGGTTCCGCGTGCTTCTGTCAGAGCTGGCAAGGGCTTCGCCACCGCCACGGCAGCCATCTCTCCCGGAGCTCGGACGTGGCCGCCCAGAGCCACAGGAGAGCAGCTGGGATGGAGAGTCCCTGTGGGCGTCTCGGGGAGGTCCCTGTGCTCAGGCATGATGCCCAGCTTCCCCGTTCCCCACCCTCAGGACGGGCAGGGCCAGCCCCAGCCTACATGAGCAGCTACCATCAGAACCTCTGGCCAAATCCAGGGGGAGGCCACTGGGCCGGGGGGCTGTGGCAAGGAGCAGTTGACTAGCTGTGAGGCCCCAGAATCACACCTGGACCCCTGGACCTGAGAGTGCGGGGAGGGAGCCTGCTGCCATAGCAAAGAGCCACAGCCCTTCCCGGGTGAGCCAGAGGAAAAGGAGGCGTGGATAATCAGCACAACTGGTGTTTAGAAAACAAACCTAGGCATGAGATTTTCTTATTCAGTTAAAAGTCCTTACTGCTCAAAGTGAAGCCGGGCATGGGGCGTACTACGCCTGCAATCGCAGAACTCTGGGAGCTCAGACCGGAGGACCGAAACTTCAAGGGCAGCCAAGACTAGAGAGAGAGAGAGACTCTGTCTCAAAAAGGGGAGGGTGGGGGTCAAGAGGACACAGCACACGAACACTCCACTCGGCATTGGAGGGATACAACCACGGCGTTCACTTCAAGAAAACCCAGCTAGGAAGAAAAACGTGCAACTAAACTTACAATACAGGACATTTTAAAAAATAAAAATAAGCCCAAGTAGAGACGGCCTGGATCCCAAGTGAGTTTTACTGGAAGATCTCTGGCAGTGTCACTCTACTGTATCTCAACGTAACTGATGCCCATGCCACCCGCCTTCGGTGGGCTGGCCCGTCCTCTGGGTAAGCTACATGGGCAGAAAAGGTGGCTCTTAGAAAATAGTAAGCTCCACCCTAACAATTGTGAAGAAGCCAGCCTGGTGGATCCAGGGCAGCTACTGCTCTGGACAAGTTTCACAATCACCTCCCTCAGCCCCTCCCTGTCCTGAGACCAGGATCTAAGAGCTAAAGGACCGAGACCAAGGTGTCTGACACCCAGGTCACACCGCAGGAAGGGCCCACCTGATCTTGCAGGACCGGGAACCTGGCCAGCACACTGCCATGCGGTATGCTGAGGCCCAGGCCCCTGGGCTGCAGGACAGACACCTTGCCTCACAGACAGAGGCCTCCTCAGGCTGGGGGGGGGGAGGGAGGGGAGGGGGGCAACTTCAAAGTGAACCAAGGCAACTGCCAGGGGGTTAAACTCTGGTCCCTTCCCAAGTCCTGCCGCCCCTGGACAATGAGGGTGAACTCCTCAGGCAAAACAAGAAGGGCCACACTCTGCTCTGCTCCTGGCCCTGGCCTCCTGCACAGGGCCTGGGCACAGAAGCAGCCATGCCTGGCACTGCAGCTGGAATGTCCACTAGTGACGGCTTTGGCCTCCTGGAAGTGGACCAAGCCCAGCACCTCCTGGCTAGTCTCCCCACCCCACGCTGCAGTCCTCTTGCAGGGCTACCAGGAGCGGCCACATCTTACAAATAAGAAGACTGACAGCTGAGGAGACGGCTGGCCAGATCACAGGACAGCAGGGGCAGAACAAAAGGCTACGAGGGACTTGTCTCTGCAGCCCGCCATACAGGGAGGGCCTCTGGCAGGCTCAGGTGAGGCTACCTAACCAGGAGACCCACCAGAGCTACGCAGATCACACAGGGAGCCCCCAGAGTTCTCGGGACACAGACCTTCCCCACCATGCCAACCATCCTGGGGCCTACAGGTAGCTGTGGCCCAGACCTCTCTGGGTCCATGTTTCTAGGACAGGCCAAACGAGGAGCCTGAATGCCTCAACCCTCGGCCCAAACATTCAGGCTCACGTTAGAGCGGACAGCCCAAGAACACCCTGTTGGTAGTAACGGCAGCATCAACAACATGCCACTATCATCACTGGTACCACTGGGCAGTGGCAGCCCTGGCCACCTTCTGCTCCATGCTGGCCCTGCGCCACCTCATTCCACACAGAAAGAAACTACAGGTGGTGGCTTCTACTCTACAGGGGACAAATCTCAGAGACTCCGAGAACGTGATTGTCCCAAAGCATCCAGCTTGTGATGGTATGGCACTCATAACCCAGGCCGCTGGGCCTTTGCTGGAGCCATAACCCTGCGGAGCTCACCAGATCCAGGATCGTGAGTCATCGGCCCAGCAAGCCTAACGCAGCTCGGAAAGAATGGCATCCTACCCTATGTTTGGGCAGGCCGAGGTCGGGGCTACAGCTACCAGAGCAGTGGATCCCAGGCCAGCCCAGCCCAGCGCATGGCCGGAGCCCTCCGTGTTCTCCCACGGAGATCTCACTGGGTGACGGGCAGCGCTTGGCTCCCTGCCTTCAGGCCCATTTTGTGCATGCCGGGATCACACAGAGGCTCAGTGAAACGCATCCTGCCATCAAAACCACCTTGGTTTTGATGACCAAGGATGAGGACTCACCCTTCCTACTTCCAAAACTTAACTCCAGTGTCGCAGCAGTCAAACAGCGTGACACTGACAGGTAGAGACCAATAGGAGCATGGAGGGCCCAAAAGACAGACACACAGACCAATAGGACAGAGAGCCCAGAGAGCCAACATTCAGACCAAGGGGAGAACTGTGAGCCCAGAGAAATATCACACTGAACAGTGGGACTGAACAGAATCCAAGGATCTCAACAAGGGTGCTAAGACAACTCAATGGAGCAAAGAGTCTTTTCATAAACGGTGACAAGGAAACACAAAGAGTGATATTCGGACCCTTACCTAACACTATAGAGTGTCAAACTTAACGCAAAATGAACCAAAGGTCTAAATGCAACCTACACCTGTTAAATTCTCAAAGGAAAACCTGGGCAAAAGCTTCATGACAATGTCCTTGGCAGCGGCTTCTTGGCTATGACATCAAAGGAAAGGGTGGCGAGGATACATACAACCTCCAAAGCACGCTTCTGTTGCTCAGCCTCATGTTACTATAATGGCATATCAAAGGCAAAACAGAGAAAAAAGGCTTACTTTGGCTCCGGTTTCAGAGGTTCCAGTCTAAGACCGAGTGGCTCCATACTCTGGGCCCCTGGCAAAGGTGGCGCATCGTGAGTTAGGGAACAGTGAGACCATGGGACCAGAATCCCACAATCCCTTCTGAGGACACGGCCCAATGACTGTGGGATTTACCCCTAGGCCCCAGATCCTAAAGGTTCCACCACCACCCAACTTCGCTCTGGAGACCAAGCCTTTAACACGTGAACCATTAGGGGACTTGCAGACAAGCTGTAGCACATCAGTGGAATCAAAAGACAGCCCAGAGAGCGGAAAGCATTTGCAAATGGTGGATCTGACAAGAGACTGGTAACTAGTAAAGGGAACTCGTAAGACTCAACAATGAATCAATGAACAGTTCAACTTAAAAATGGACAAAAGCCTGAAATCCCAACATAGGGGATAGGGAAGGGACAGCCTAGGGCAGGAGGGTCATGAGTTCCCGACCAGCCTGAGCTAGATAACAAGTTCAAGGCTAGCCTGAACTAACATAGTAAGATGGTCTCAAAAATGAATGAATTCAAAATGAGCCAAAGACTTGAATGCCTATTTCTACAATGAATGTGTGTGTGTGTATACACGCACACACAAACACACGTATATCTGCAAATGGCCAATATGCACATAGAAAATGGGAACTGGTGCTGTGGCTCAAGTGGTAGAGCACCAACCTGGAGCACAAAGAGGCTCCGGGACAGCACCCAGGCCCTGAGTTCAAGCCCCACAATTGACCAAAAAAAATGCTCAAAATTACTAAACATTAGGAAAATGCAAATCAAAATTGCAATGATATACAACCTCTAACTTACCAGTATACACATTTTCCAAAAAAAACAACAACAACAGGTAGTATGACATATATCTATACTTCCAGCATTTGGGAGACTAAGGTGGAAGGATGCTGATTTCAAAGCCAGCCTAGGCTACATGGTAAGACTCACCTTACCAAAGCAATACAAAACAAAAAGGCACGTCTGTAGGGATACAGAGTAGTTAGGATCCATGTGAACTATTGGTAAGAGTATAAAATAGGCAGCATTGTGGGGAATGGTGTGGTGGTTCTTCAGATAATTAAAAGCAAAATTGCTATATGATCCAGAAATTAAACTTTTTGGCATCACATAAAAACATTGAAAGTAGCCGGGCACCAGTGGCTCACACTTGTAATCCTAGCTACTCAGGAGGCTGAGATCTGAGGACTGCAGCTCAACGTCAGACCAGGCAGAAGAGTCTGTAACTCTTATCTTTAATTAACCTCCAGAAAGCCAGAAGGGGCGCTGTGGCTCAAAGTGGTAGAGCACTAGCCTTGAGCAAAAATGCTCAGCGACAGCACCTGGAACTTGAGGTTAAGCCCCATGCCCCCCCTCCAAAAAAAAACAAAGAAAGCTGACAGCTGTTTCAAAGAGGAATTTGTACACTTGTTTGTACCCACGGTAACATCGTTTACAACGGCCACATGGTAGAAGCCACCCCGTGTCCCCAGTGACTTCAGGGGATTGCAAACTCTAGTCCATCCTGGATGGGCTGAGTCCTCCGCCACAAGGAAGGAAGTTCTGACACAGCCACCTCAGGAATGGTGCTCGAGGCCCTTGTCTGAAGTGAATACGCCACTCATGAAAGGACAAATATCCCCTGGTGCACTCATGAGGTCCCTAGAGCAGCCAAACTCACAGAGACAGAAGGAAAAATGGGGATTGGGGGGTTGAGGGGAGTGGGGGCCAGTGCAGGGTGAGCTAACTCTGGAGAAGGATGTGGAGCTACTGACGCGCAGAACATAGTCAAAATGCTTGCTTCCGACTTGACCAGAAGAGAACAGTTGGAGAAAGAAAAAGGAGGGCTGTCTCTATGTGAACCTCAGCACAAAACCCGGGCACCAGTGGCTCAAGCCTGTAATCCTAGCTGTGCAGAAGACTGAGAGCTGAGGGTCATGGTTCAAAGGAAGCTGAGGCAGGCAAATCCAAGACTCTCATCTCCAACTAACCACCCAAAATCTGGAGGTGTAGCTTATGTGATAGAGTGCTAGCCTTGAGGAAAAAGCTAAGTGAAGCAAGTAAAACCCCTGAGTTCAAGACCCAGTACCAGCTCAAAAACAAAACCACGCAGAAAGTCCCAAGCGGTGAAGGACATGTTAGGAACTGGTGTGCTAAGAGCATTTAGGAGAGCTGACTAAGCAAACCAGGGGGTACTGGTGACTCTGGGTCCGGGCAGGCAACCCCAAAGCAGTGGTTCTACTGGGAGGAACTCCAGCTAAGACGCCACACCACATGCTAGGACACGGCATCTCTTCCCTCATCCCTTCGTGATCAAGGCGGGAGCACCGGGAAGGTCATGCTGTGCTGGGCAGGAGGAGCAGGAAACAACCCTCAGCCCGCCCAGCACGCCCCCACCCCACCCACCCCGGGAAGGGGAGGCCCACGGAGCCAGACTGCTAAGGACAGGCTGCACACCCCACACAGAGCCGGGAGGGCAGAGGCTCCCGGGTGCTGGGCGGGGGGGGGGGGGGGGGGGGGGGAGGGGCGGAGCTGCGGAGGCCGCATCGCAGGCCCTGGGCTGGGTTCCTGCGACAATTCCGGCGCAGCGATGTCTCAGCCCACCACAGTGACGCTGTGTGTCCCACGGATGCTCAGCTGGAAGCGCACCAGGGCTGGAAGGGCGGAGAGGACCTGAGGCCGGGTGGCCAGGGGGAGACTGAGCAGAGGGAGCTGCCAGGAGGATACCGTGTGACGTGTTAGCCTTGGAGACCCACAGAGCACACATCCGTCACGTGAAAGAGCAGCAGGGATGGGGAGGGCGCGGAGCTCACCAGGAGGAGCGGGCGGCCTTGAAGGCCAAGGTGGAGATCTACAGTGAAAGAGGCGGCCGGCACCACCCAAGTCTGCGGTCCTTTTCAGGCTCCCGGGGTGGGGAATCAAAGGAAAGTGCATCTTCCCACACCTGGCTCTCTTCTCAAGTGTCCAAGCTCGCACTTGGCCAAGGCCGTGCAGAGCCCGGCAGGACGCGTGCTCCAGCCACACGGTCGCCATGCTGCCTTCATAAAATTCTAACTGGAAAGCGAATGCAATCTATTTCTACATTCAATTAAGTAAATAAAGTTCTTGGTTTTCCCACAGTAGTCTGGAGTCAGAGGAACAAGACTCATGTAACATGCTTCATGCAATTTTAATCTACCAAGCCATCCTCTCCCTGTAGGAGGACCACCGGCCTTGAGGAGAGACAGAAGGTTCTTCCTACTTCCAGGGGCCTCCTCGAGGCCAGGGATCATTTGCCTGTGCTGATGACTCCAGCCATGACCTAGCACCTCCAGAATTGGGGAATTGAGCACTTCCCTATTCCTATCTTCTAGCTTTCTGCCCACTGTGTGCACCTGCCCCAAGATAGCTCCTTTGGCCCCCAAGTTCCGTCGCATGGGCTATCTGCCAAGTCGAGGCCCTCGCTGCTGAGCCATTAGGGTGAAGTCTGCAACAGAAGAGATGGCCGTCCCCCATCCCATGTCTGTGTCACCAACCTCATGTATAACACGCCCATTCTCTACTCTGTGCTGCTCCAGGGCAACACTGCCACAGCACCAACGAAGAACTCTGTGCTTCTGAGAGGTGCGACAGGGCAATGGCTCTTGCACTTGATCTTTCTTGATCTTTCTTGAGGGAAAGGCTTTGCGCTTTTCAGGCAAATGCACTACCACTTGAGCCGCATCCTTGCCCTTTTCGCTTTAGCTCTTTTTCAGGCGGGGGTCTTAGATTTCTGCTTAACCCAGCCTGGACCACAGTCCTCCTGTCTGCACTTCCCAGGTAGCTGGGAGGACAGGCGGGCATCACCACAGGTTTTGATTGGCTGAGAGGAGTCTCATTAACATTTTTTCCTGAGGTCGCCTTGCACCTAGGTCCTCCTCCTCAACGCCTCCCAAGTAGCGAGGGTTACAGAAGTAAACCAATATGCCTGGCTGGGATTCTATTTTTCTCCGTCATCTGGGTGGTATCCAATGCTCTGCAGAAGGCCAAAATCACAGACTGTGGCTCCCTTGCAGTGACTTCTACAGCCTTCACTGTCTCTGACCAGAAACAGGGAGAGAACTGACAGAAGAGAGTCCTCCCAGGGAGTGCTCCCGCCCAGAGAAGCTCCTTCCCCATTTCCAAGGCCTTGATGTTAACATGGGCCCTAAGAAGCTAAGTCAAGTGCAGATGCAAATGTCTTTCTTGTTAGCACTCTAACCCGTGACATGGAGAGCCACCAGAGTGTCAGATGACACGGACACATTTATAATCCAGTGGAGAAACTTCCCAAAAATACCTAGAAGTATATAAAGAACGCTAAGGTGACCTATAACCACACCACGCAGAGCTAGTCACCACAACTGTCCAGGTTCTTGTCTCACAGATCCTTCTCTGCATTTACTGAAACAAAATGGGGTCATATAGCACGTGCAACTTCATTTCCTTTTTCCTGTCGGGTTTTTAAGAATACACCTTCCCTCCTACTCCAGGGGACTGGGCTTCCGTCACGCACTTCCACGCACCCTGCCGGGAGGTGAAAGGCCCCTTAGATTGGCTATGTCCGCAGCAGGGGAAGCTCTTCTCCCTTCCTCCATTTACATGTGCGTCTCTGTCCCGAGAGCAGAGGTCCTCAGCAGGGAATGTGCGTCTGTGGGAGACAGACCCTCAGAGGAGGGATCCGCTTCTCCTCCTGGGGGCTGGGGTGCCCTCTCACCCCTCCAGGGCCATCACCCTCCTGTGCCGGGCACCAGGGGAACACGTAAGCCCCCAGTTCTGCCGGACGCCAGCTGCTCTTGTAAGTGGCAGTTCTTGGATTCCCTATCGGATAGCTAACCGTTGGCTAACACATCTCTTCCTCCTTTTTTACGCTTACGTTTTGTTGAGTCTGTGGCAATCACTACTCGCGAGGTCTGGAGTTTGAGGACTGCTTCCAGGCCACCAGTCTAACCCACCGGCAGGTTCTGAACAAGGGGCTCCTCGGGCTGGGCCCAGGCGCGTCAGACCAACATAGCTCACTCCTTGAAAGGATTCTATTCAGCGAGAACGCGAACAGGGCGGGACGGAGCTAATGCAGACGTGTTTGATGCTATGTAAACATTTGTAGGCGAGCGCCCTACTTAATAATGCATTGTGAAGACTTGCTGATGAGCTGCTAATAGAGGTGAGATGGGAATTGAATTTGAAGCAGAGACATTCAAATCAAATGTGTCTGGATGGAGGACCCAGCCCTAGTCCAAGAGAGCCACCCACCACGGTCGTCCCAGAAGTGAGGGACAGGAAACAAGGCATTCCGTGTGGCGCTGAAACAGATGCACACAGAGCATTTCTTAAACCATTACTCAGCTTTGAGAGTGACTAAGATATCCTAAAAATTAGAGCCCACAAGCCAGGTATCACCAACTCACGCCTGTAATCCTGGCTACTCAGAAGATCCGAGGAGCACAGTACAGAGCCAGCCCCAGCAGCAAAGCCTGTACGATCGTTATCTCCAGTAAACTACCAAAAAGCTGGAGGTGGAGCTGTGGCTCAAGTGGCAGAGTGTTAGCCTTGAGCAACAAAGCTCAGGGACAGTGCCCAGGCCCCGAGTCCCAGCCCTCCTGTGTGCACACGCGCCCATGTACACACACACACACACACACACACACACACACACACAAATTGGAGTCCACAGAACCTCCTGGTGAGAGCTCTCCTTGCTCTAGGCACAACCGCATTTCAGAGAAGCAGAAACGCAGAGCGGGCCCTGGCGCCTCAGGGACGCCTTTAATGCACGCTGCTCATTTGCAGGTGCCTCCTGGTGCGCTTTGGTTCTGTCCTGGGAGAGGCAGGTGGGCCTGGGTAGGGCTGGGCGGCTCTGCTGTGTGCTCAGCACGGGGACCAGAGCACTGCACAGCACTGAACAATCACACAGCCCGGAAGCCACCACTGCACTCCGGCTTCCTCCCTGCCGCTGCCAAAGAGCCCCAACTGCTGCCCTGCCTCTCTGAGCCTCGGAGGCAGGGCCGCATCTGTCCCGATCTTACTTCCTATGTCTACCTGACGCCCAGCGCAGGTGTACAGCCAGGAGTATTCTCCGTTGTTAAAAATGAGGAGTTCCCAGCTGGGGGCGGGGGGCTCATGATCCTAGCTACTCAGGAGGCTGAGACCTGAGGATCGTGATTTGAAGACAGCCGGGGCAGGAAAGTCCATGAGACATTTATCTCCAAAACACCACTCAGAAAAAGCTGAAAGTGGCGCTATGGCTTCAGTGGTAGAGCACTAACCTTGAGCAAAAGAAGGTCAGGGACAGCGACCAGGCCCTGAGTTCAAGCCCCAGGACCAGCAAGGAAAAAAGAAGAAAGGAGAAGCAGGAGGAGAGGGAAGAGAAGGGGACAGGAGGGAGGGGAGGGGGGATAAGGAAGATGAAGAAAAAGAAAGGAGGGAGGAGGGGGAGGAAGGAAGGAAGGAAAGAGGAGGAGGAGGAACAGGGGGTGAAAAGAAGGAAAGAGAGAAAGAGAGAGAGAGAGATGACTTCTGGCTAGGTACCAATGGCTCACACCTGTAATCTTTACTACTCAGGAGGCTGAGACCTGAGGATCACAGTTCAAAGCCATCCTGGGCAGGAAAGTCTGTGAAACTCTTATCTCCGAATAATCACTGAAAAGACAGAAGTGGAGCTGTGGCTCCCGTGGCAGAATGCCATCCTTGAGTGAAAAGCCTGAGTTCAAGCCCTAGCAGAGGACCGAAAAACAAAACAAAAACCCAGACAAGCCAGCCTTCTCATTGCGGCCTTCCATCCGGATGACAGCACCATCAGGGCCTCTACTTATCTCACGCGTTGCTTTCGCAAAGCGGGGCCTGCCGCGCACAGCTGCTGACGGCTCTGCGCTGTCCTTCCTGACCCACCGGCAGAGGCCAGAGCGCCGCTCCTCCCCTCCCCCCCCAAGCTGCACCCCTGAACCTCCCCAGGGAGGCTCAGACGGGTCTTAGACGTTCCTTGAGGTCCTGTGCCTGGACGGCCCTCTACACACCCTTGTTCCAGAATGTACAGTCTTCGGGGGTGACCGGGCTGAGACCCCGTGGTCTTTTGCCTGCCACGACTGTGCTCTGCTCCCCTGGGCAGCCAGGTCTGCAGGGGAGCACAGAGGCCCGAACCCTCTCTCCTTGTGCCAAAATGATGCCAGACCGGTCTTAATTAGGACCCAGAGGGGCAGACGTGAGGCCGGGGAAGTGGAGGCAGAAGCCCGCCACACACCCGGAAGCCACCCGGCTTTCTAAGCCGTCTCTCTGAAGCAGGGGGCGTGACTGGGGCTTTCGTAAGGCAAGCGGATAGAGGCTGGGACAGAGGCTTCGTGGATAGCCTGCGCTGCGCTTCAGGCCCTTCACTGCTGAAAAGCGGAAATAAAGATCGGCAAGGGGGGGGAAGCACGGTGGTTCGCGGGGCCAATCCCGGGCTGGTCCCTAAACAAGGCCACGTGGGGAGGCGGGAAGCCCGTGCCGCGTGCCGGATCTGCCGCGAATGTGACAGTGCCACTCCAGGATCGATGGCTGCTCTTGGAGGAGCACAAGGACCGCTCTCAAAGCTGTGTTATCTGTCACCTTCACAGTTTATTCCCATTGCCCGGACAATCAATACGT
Organism: Perognathus longimembris pacificus; assembly: GCF_023159225.1. NCBI lineage: Eukaryota > Metazoa > Chordata > Mammalia > Rodentia > Heteromyidae > Perognathus > Perognathus longimembris. The sequence goes on along the minus strand of NC_063162.1, from coordinate 2,469,437 downwards.
CACCATTTCCGAGGGCAGATGTTGAGCGGGGCTGTGAATAAACAGCACAACTCACATGGCCGTGACACTTCCCCAGGAAAGACACTTCTTACTGCACTGTTTTATGGGGTTGTGCTCACACATTCCACATTGAAGCCAGAGAGACAAACTAAAAAACTAGGTCAGCAGACATTGGTCCAACTCGACGAAGTTAGGAGATTGTGCAAGCAGATCACCGGCGGGGATGTGAGCAGGAGACGAGCAAGGAACTCGCAGTCACACGCCGCCTCTCTCCTCAAACCAAGACAGACAGACAAGGAACTCGCAGGCACACGCCGCCTCTCTCCTCAAACCAAGACAGACAGACAAACTTCGCCTGTTTCTTTCTTTTGCTTTTTCTCCGTTTCGGGAGGCTGTGCGCAGCCATGGGGCTGGATGCATTTCACTCTTGACTGGGTGCACTGAGATTGCTAATCAGGATTACTTGATTCAGTCAACACCGATTTCAATAAAAAAAAGACCAAAAAATTATCATAAATATGGAGAACGTGCGGTGGCAGTGGCGGGTGATTAAAATACCATTTGGAATCAGCCTGAATCAGAGACGCAAGGCCGGCGAGTGCCGGTTCCGCCATAGCGACTGTTCTCCTGCAGCACTGCTGAGCACAGGCGCGTGCGCGCGCGCGCACACACACACACACACACACACACGAGCACGAGCACGTGCGTTCACGCACGAGCTCCTTCTCCACCTCCGTCCCGCCACTGCTGAGCACATGCACGTGGGCGCACGTGAACACGTCGTCACACGCATGCTCTTCTCAGCCCCTCTGCAGCCACTTCTGAGCCCGTGCGCACACGCAGACGCGCACACAAACGCATATTCACACACGCTCGCACACATGAACACATGCGGACACCCAGGAGATTCGCAGGAAGCAAGGCATGGAGATGCGGCCTCTGGAAAGGGATTTTGAGGAACAGCTGCGGGGTGCAGGCTGGGCCTAGCACTCCGGGAGCTGAGTGTCAGGCAAGCTGGGACCAGCAGTGAGCAGAGGGAGGAGCCTGCGGAGGGAGGAACGCCCTCCCTCCCCCCCGCACCCCACGCTGACAGGGCGCTGCCTGGAGACAGCTGGGGGCACAGCAGCGCCGCCGATGGTAGAGAGTAGAGCCACCCCTTCAGACACAAAAGGAGGAAAAGCATCCTGAGGTGCTCAGAAGCCGCGGGCCCTCGAGTGGACACGGAGCCGCAGGAAAACTCTGCTCCCAGCCCCCGTCCTCCCCACCCCACAGGCCCACCCTCTGAACTTCCTCCCTAACGACTTCACTTCACGGCGCTCCAGCTGGCCTCCGGGGATAAGGCCGAGGCCCTCCGCTCCCCGCCCAGACAGACTGGGATTGTCAGGTTTAATGGATATCCTGCAAAATTAAGAAGAGTAAGGGAAGGGGCAGGTAGGGGAGGGACGGGTGAGAAAGCTGAAAGGGTGACATGGAGCATAAGCTGTGTTGATAAATGACAACTGCTGTACAGTTAAAGATATCTTTAAAAATCCAACGTTTTTTGAAATTATAGCAAAAAAAGAAAACCAGGACATCTGAATTTCAGACAAATAACGACTGTTTTAAGTTAAATACGTCCCAACTATTGAATGGAACATACTTAAGCCATCAGCCACTACTAGATGCAATTCAAGTTTAACTGGGCATCCTGTACCTTGCCTGACAAGCTGAGCTCTCCAACCTTACCTCACTCCTTGATCTGACTGCGCCTGAAGGCACCGCTCTTCTGCCTTTCAAGCCCCCGAGCGGCCATCCCCAGGCCCCCGGGGGGCTGGGAGCTCAGAGCAAGCCCCTCGTCTAGCGCTTGCTGCAGGTCAGGAGCACTGAGAAGGCCGCACGCTGTCTCCGCCAGCCCTAGCGGCAGGTGCCGTCCCGAGTCCACCGGTGCCTGTCCGCAGTAGGTGCTCGGCCGATACGCGTGCCTCACCACGAGGCCCTCACGGCACAAAGGGAACTCTGAGTACACTTCCGGGGTGGGTTCTCTCTCTACCTCTCTCCCCGACTCCTCATCTCAGGACCGATGCAAATGAGCCGCTCTGAGTAATTGAGTACTAGCTCATTTGCATACTATTAGGTGGCATGCTTAGCGGTGGGGCCGGGAGTCTCTAAGTTCACTGTTCACTCCCCCTCGTTTCCACTCCCTCACACTCTTTCTGCTCTGGTTGGGAAGAGGAGAATCCTGGAGACTGAACAAAGAGAACTACCCCGCCGTCATCAGACAGCTGTCATGTGACTGAGGTGTGATTTCCACATGCAACCCCTCCCATGATCAGATCTGAGGGCAGTGGGACAGATGGGCACAGGTCCGTGCTTGAAGTCTGAATTCATTTTCTGTGCATAGCTTGACTTCTGGATCCTTCTGGAACTTTCTGGAGGATTCTAGAATGTGGGGGTGTTCTGGATTATCGGGACCAGACCAGATTAGCAGTGTGCATATTAATATGACTGGTGGCCATTTAACCATATAACCAAAGACCACTGTTTTAGGATAAGCATGTCCCGAGCATGTCCTAAGCAGGTCCTAGACTATTAGCCACAAGCCGACGGCCATACGTACGCTGACTATCTGTGCAAGCTCCCACCAAGAGAGACCTCCCCAAGAACACCAGTGTTCAAAGCCCAGCCCTCTGTCCTCCAAACTCCATGGGTGCCAGGCCTCCTGATGAGAGCCGCTGGTCACACCCAGAGGAGCACAGCCTCGCCCGCCCCCAGCATGCAGGAGGGCAGGGGCGGGCCTGACCCTCCCCACCCACCCTGCCCCAGGTGACACAGACTGGGTGGTCTTTTCAGCGCCTGGCCCCCCCACCCCGCCGGAAGGGGGCCTAGGGCACAGGACGTGGGCAGAGGGGAGAGGGAGGCCGGGAGGGCCCGAGGAGCCGCCCTCCGTCACAGGCAGCGCACTCAAGGACCGGGTCACCTCCACACAGAGGGCTTCCGCACACCACCCCCGGCCGTGCAGCTGGCGAGACGGGGCAGCAGGTGCAGAGTCACCGGGGCCTGTGCAGCGCCGTCGCATCAACTCCAATTACCAGAATCATTACGTTACGCAATTATAGAGAATTCTATTTACGGAATTACGGAACATATCACAGACCCACGCTCACCCCCGGAGGGCGGGGGGTCCTGCGCCCCTGGAGGCCAGGCCACGGAGGGCAAGGACCGGCCCAGGGTCTCCTGCTCCCGCAGAGGGCGCTGAGACGTGACCCCACGTGGCCTGCCCGCCTCAGCCGACACAGCGAGCCGTGAAGCCCTAGCATGCCTCTCTCTGGGAACCATGCTGGGGGCTAGGAGTCGGAGCACAGGAGAAGCTGCCCAGAGCACTGAAAAGGAGACGGTCTGGAGGAGGAGGGGGAGGGAGAGGCTACAGGAGCAGGGTGGCCGGAGTAGGAGAGCCACGGCGGGGACAGCCAAGTTCCCTGGAAAGCTGTGTCCTTGGTGTCCTTTAAGCAGTGGACATCATACAACTCAATTTGTAACACTAAAACTTGATCCCACCCAGAATTCCCCATGGTCACAGGATGAAGGCGGCTTCCAGGAGACACGAGGGCCACAGGCCAAGGACCACGGGGGGAGGAGACACGAGGTCACAGGCCAAGGACCACAGGCCAAGGATCTCAGGTGGAGGAGACACGAGGTCACAGGCCAAGGACCACGGGTGGAGGAGACACGAGGTCACAGGCCAAGGACCACGGGTGGAGGAGACATGAAGGCCACAGGCCAAGGACCACGGGTGGAGGAGACACGAGGGCCACAGGACAAGGACCACGGGTGGAGACACGAGGCCACAGGCCAAGGACCACGGGTGGAGACACAAGGACCACAGGCCAAGGACCACGGGTGGAGGAGACACAAGGCCACAGGCCAAGGACCACGGGTGGAGGAGACACGAGGGCCACAGGACAAGGACCAAGGGGGGAGGAGACATGAGGGCCACAGGACAAGGACCAAGGGGGGAGGAGACACGAGGACCACAGGCCAAGGATCTCAGGTGGAGGAGACACGAGGTCACAGGCCAAGGACCTCAGGTGGAGGGCCGCAGATGGAGAGTCGGAGTGAAGCATGTGGATTGTGAGATAGAGCCGAGGACCCCCCCCCAAGCCCCCACAGGGGAGGTGGGGATGATCGCACCCCAAAGGCCAGCACTACTCCCGGGGCCAGCGGTTCCTGCCTGGGATCAGGCGGGGTGCCCTTTGCAGCAGCAGGGTCCCAAGCCCCACAACGAGAGGGCCTGTGGTTCTCAGGACACGGAAGGTCCAAGACCGAGCCTAGGGCGAGGTGATGTGGACAGCACTGTCCAGCTCGAGGACAAAACTCCAAATGGACCATCCCCTGGGGGCTCTGAGAGGAGACCCCTGAGCAAAGGAGCTGCTGGGAGAGGCCGGGGAGCCTCAACGGAGGCGGCCAAGACGTGATGGTGAGAAAAGGAAAGAAGGGGACTTCTGTCCCACTCCCATCCCAATGACCCCTCCAGTCCTGCAGGCCCCAAGCCGGCTCCCTGCAAAGCAGGGGCCATCCTTCAGGGGTCCGTGATCACTGAGGCATTAGATCCAAGGGGCTTGGGCTTCCCCGTGTCTGCTCCAAGCACCCTGTGGTTCTGGGGGAAAAAAACAACTTCCACCCCCTCAGGCTCACCCAGCAACCAGACCTCTGGGGCAGAGGTCACAGCTGGGGTGACCCAGCCAAGGGAGCCCTTCCCTTCCTCCGCCTATCTGCAGGCCAGCCAGCAGGTCCTGGGCTACCCCTGTCACCCCGAGGCCAAGGGGCTGACCTGAGCGATCACAGCGACCTGGGCCCGCCCCAGGGCAGTCTTGTCACCAGCACGCAGCTGTCCAGTTCTGAGGCTGCCCAAGACAAGTATTTTATTCCAGCATCTTCTAATGTTTCAATCTCCTAAAATAGGTGAATCGTGAGAAAAATCACCCTCTTCCTGAGTCATGGTATTTCCCTTTAAGTAGGCCCATGGGTGCTTTTAAAAAAAAATAATAAAGGGCTGGGAATATGGCCTAGTGGCAAGAGTGCTTGCCTCGTATACATGAAGCCCTGGGTTCGATTCCCCAGCACCACATATATAGAAAATGGCCAGAGGTGGCGCTGTGGCTCAAGTGGCAGAGTGCTAGCCTTGAGCAAAGAGAAGCCAGGGACAGTGCTCAGGCCCTGAGTCCAAGGCCCAGTACTGGCAAAAAAAAAAATAAAAAATAAAAAAGATACTGGCCAAAATACTTGCAAGTGGCACAGGCTATTTTCCGTTCAATCACATCATGCACACAACTGCCCGCACCATCACACAGACTATGAAGAGACCGGAATGACTTCAGAAACATGCCAGGGCCTTCTGCTGCTCTCTGGCGAGGCCTCGGCCCATGGCTGCCTCAAGAGGACACCCCGGTCCCCACAGGGGGTAGAACACAGAAGGTGTTCTGTGGGAGAGTCAAAGCCAGCAAGGGTAGAAGTTCCCAGGGAAAAGCGAAAGGAGTCAGCGTTCTTGGGAGGAGCCCACGGCAAATGGCAGCAGGGCTGCCAGCATCTGGGGCTGTGGAAACCACAGTTTGTGAGGGGCACAGGGTCTCCTACATCCTGGGGGGGGGGGGGTGGCTTGCATTCCAACACCACCGATCAACAAGGGAGATTGAGAGTCACGAAGTCCACTGCAAAGTAACATCAAAACCTCAAGTCCATTACACTTATTTCTGGGGTTCTGAACTCAGAGCCTTACATTTGCCCAGGCAGGCACTCTTACCAAAGAGCCACACCTACAGCCCTGACTGTTGCTCATTATTTGTTGAGATAAGGCCATGTCTCCTGCCCAGGTGTGTGTTTGGGCATGATCCACCTATGTTAGCCTGAATGACAGATGTGTGTCACCCTGTCCACATCTATACTGAGGCATCTTGCGATTTTTTCCCTGCCCCAAACTGCCACCTCAACAGTCTCAGCCTCAAGTGGCTGGGATTACAGACATGAGCCACCAGCACCGTGCTCACTACACTTCTTAAACAACTGACAGCAGCCAGAAGGCAGGTGCTATGAAATCCCAACACTTCTGAGACTCACTGCAAGACCAGCGCTGCAGCAAAGCTTCGCCCCAGCTGACTTCCTGAGTGAAGACAGCCTTCCTCCTCCCCTGCCATCCCTCCCTGCCTGTCCCCTCCCCAACCTTTTGCCAAGTGGCTGACACATCATGTGGATAGGTGAAAACCCCAAGACATGAGGAGTTAACTCCACACGAGGCTCACCAAAAACCAAGCTAACCAAGAACCACACGAGGGTTTTCTCCAGCCACATCAGCCAACACTCCCGCCCCTTCCTAGGCACTGGCATCCTTTTTTTTTCCCAGTCCTGGGGCTTGGACTCAGGGCCTGAGCACTGTCCCTGGCTTCTTCTTTGCTCAAGGCTAGCACTCTGCCACTTGAGCCACAGCGCCACTTCTGGCTTTTACTATATATGTGGTGCTGAGGAATTGAACCCAGGGCTTCACGTATGCGAAGCAAGCACTCTACCACTAGGCCACATTCCCAGCTCTAATAAGCACTGGCCTTCTTACTGTGTATGTTCTGTTTCAGGTCATTTGTTTTTGGCCATTTGCTTTTGCTTAGGTGTTTAATCAAACATGGCGAGGAAACACACCGAGAAAGACACAGGTGAGAAGAGCCACTCTGTTGCTACCCGCCTGCGTTTTCCACGAAGGCAGTGGAGTGTTAGGATTCTGCTCCTGTGCATTATTGCAGTCACAGAACTGAATCAGACTGAAACCCTTTCAGCGCTTCCCACTGATGAATGCATCAGAATCCCCACCAGGAAACGGAGATCCCAAGTCAATGGCAAGCCTGCGTCACGCGCCGCTGAGACCGGACTACACCTGAACTGTGTTACGGGCCAAGGACGTGAGACCAACACCGCGGCTGCATTGCATACGGAGCACTGAGAACTGAAGAATTGCGCTGAGGCCTGGGAGCCCCTCCGGCCCACACCCCTCCTGTCAGGATATTCTCAGACCCTTTTCTAAGCTCAGAGCTCTAAAGACCTAATCGCAAAGGAAAACAGAGAGGCGGGCTCCTGCTGTGGGGGATCCTCAGTACCTACCCAGGCCTGGCAGACAGGGCAACTGGGTTCAAGTCCCAGCCGCAGCTCTTTCCTTCTGTGTGTGTGGGGGGGGGGGTGCAATGAGCGTTTCCTCTCTTCCCCTTTGCCTTCCTTCCATCCACTACCTACACGTCACTTGGCGGCACTGAAGTTTGGACCTGATGCCTTGTGCTGGCCAGGCAGGCGCTCCACCCACCCCCCACCCCCAGCCCTTGTGATGTTCTCACAGACAGTCTTGCTCTTTTGCCTGGGGGTCCACCTCAGCTCTCCATCTTCCTCCTCTGCCTCCCACAGAGCTGGGATCACAGATGTATACCACCGTGCCCGTCTTCTTGGCTTTTGAGAAATGGTCTCATTAAGTTATTTTCTCCCAACCTGGCCTCAAACCATGATCCTTCTGATACCCAAGTGGCTGGGTTGACAGGCGTGAGCCATCATACCTGGCTTCCTGGCTTGAGTTTTTAAGGCAGGGTGGGTCTCCGTCTGCAGCTTAGTGGCTCAAGTTGGCTTTCCAACTCGTCGCCTTCCTGCTTCAGTGTTCCCCGGGCTGGGAACACAGGAGTCTGCCACGCTGCCTGACTCACAAAAGCTTCCCGTCCCCACCGACGAGGAAGGCCCCGTAGTTGGGCCGCAGGGGCCCGTCTGTGAGCCCGCCGCCATCGTGTGACGTGCTGGAGCGGGGCAGGGACGCAGGCTCCCACGGGCACCTCCCCGCCCCCTGGGAAACGGCAGCCAGAGGGAGGGTGGCCCCCCATCCTTCCACCCAGCACCCGGGACAATCTCCCACACGGGGGGAGGGGGGGGCCGGGGGTAGAGAAGCCTCAGGGAGGCAGGGCAGCGGGACAGGAAGGACGACCTAGGTCCCTGCCCTTGCTCCTGGACGGAGGGCACCAGCAGCCGTCCCCAGGCAAGAGTGAGTGCCGCCCATCCACGCCGAGCGCCCAGCTTGAGCGGCACCCTCTTGGAACTCCCCAGGCTCCAGGAGCGAGTCACGGTGGGAATGTGGCCACAAAGCATGAAACACATTTCTATTTCCAGTGGAGAACGTAAAACACGCCACCTCAGCGGCTAAGCCAAGGGGCGTCATCGCTGAATCCCGCCCGCGGCAGGCACCGGGTTGGAGGGACCAAGGCCGCCGTCGGGGTTGGCATAACCCGCGAGACTCGGCGCCAGCTCAGGGCAGCACAGCCAGGCGGCCTCTCCAGGCCCTCGTTCAGAGGCACAAGGTCTTGGCGCATGAAGACGTGGCGGGGACAACTCCCGCTTCTGTTCCGCCCCAGCCACCCTGGGAGGAACTGCAGGGAGCCGGGGCCACCGGGGGTGGTGGGCAGGATAGGCCGCCCCTCCTGAGGCCTCTGGGGCCATAGGCCCAGCACCTGCTTCCAGGAAACCCAGCACCCGGAAGCAGCCCCCAGGCGAGGGGTGGGGTTGGTGCAGAGGTGAGTGCTGAGGAAGAGGTCCTTGCACCTACAGCCCTGGAAACCTGGGATGGGCTCCAAGGGAGTGGGCAGGAAGGGCTTGACAAACACCTGATGATGGTAGTCTAGACGGTGGGGGAGGGGGGAGGCAGGGAGGGAGGGGAGCAGAGTTCTGTCCCAACAGCCTGGAGGTCAGGGGGAGAGGAGAAGCAGGTATGAGGCTCCTTCAAGGAGTGTGGCCCAGGGGGCAGGGGGCGGGGCCGGGACGCCTGCCTAGAAGGCCGTCCGGGTGCCCTGCGGTGCCCGCTGCAGTGAGAGGGGTCAGGCCCCCCCCACCCCCGAGTGAGGAAGAGAGACTCTGCAGAAACCACAACTCTCTGTGCAGCAGCAGGGTGGGGTCGCCACCCAGATCCACCCACGGGTGGGGAGGGCAGCACGCTGGCCACACAGGAGTACGAGATCCCGACAAGGAACAGGTCCTGGCTGGCGGCAACCCGGGGAGGGAGGCCAGCAATCGCAGGGAGGCGCCCCAGCTCTAGACAGCCGTGGTTGGAGCCCCCACGCCCCTCAGCCAGGGCCGGCTGGGGTCCCGGGAACTCGGCCCTTACACTAGACATGGGAGCCTCACCCAGCCGCTACAGAGTCTAACCCTCTGACTATTGCTAACCTACGACCACCTTCTTCCTTCCTGTTTTTGCTATGTTGTTTTTTTTACATAAAGATAGAACTCCTCCGCGAACTTTCAGGAGCTGTGTCATGACAGACTTCGGATGACTCTGGAACTCCCCCTCGGGACCACCCTGTCAAGGGAAGTCCAGGGCTCTTTGGCAACCCCAACAGTCTCCCCCCAAGGACAGTAACGTCAGGTGCGGTGACAAGAAATAGACCTCCTGAAATCACACCAAAAACTACAAATTAATTTTTTTTTAAAAAGATATCGGACGGGTGCCGGAGGCTCACAGGTGTCACGGCAGCTCCTCGGGCGGCTGACATCTGAGAACTGCAGTTCAAAGCCAGCCCAGGCAGGAAAGTCCGTGAGACTCCCACCTCCAGTTAAACAACAAAGCCAAGTGCGGGGTGTTTAGAAGAAATCACCGCTATCCACAGGAGGTTGACGCGAGAGGATCGCACGCGCAGGCCAGCCGGAGCCGCCTCCGGGACGGCCTCCAACGCCAAGGCTGGAGCAGCGGCGCTGTGGTCAAGTGCTTGCCTGCCGGGTACAAAGCCCTGGGCTCCGTTCTCGGTGCTGCAAAATTGAACACCTGTGCCTGCGTGCGAGCGAGCGTCTGCACACGCCCCGACAGCTGCGGAGCTCACTCTTAGAGTCAACGGAACGCTGCACTCCGTGCTCACGCCACTGCTCTGAGAAGACCAGGAAAGACCTTCTTCTCGTGCTAGCCACGCCCGGCAGGAGGAACACGGGCTGCGTGAGGACACCCAGGCACGGGCTTGCCGTGGAGCCCGCTCTGCTGTCAGACCGTGTGCGACACTCGTCCAGTGGACCTCTGAGCCACGTGTGCTCTTATCTGAGGTACGCATTTACTCACGGCTTCCTCATGGATGTGTTCCTCCCGACTGCAACGAAAGGCCGCCTACAAGACAGGCTGTGCCTCCCACTCTACCCTGCTTTGCCTGCTTGGTGGAAGTGACCGGGTAACTCAAAGGGCCAACTCTTCTTCCACAGCAACAAGGCCGGCGAAGGGCTCCAAGCCACCAGGCAGCTCTCCATTCCGGCCAGGCCTGCCCCGGCCTTCCCAGTTGGAGGGGATTCCAGCGGCTCTCCACAGACAAATAAACAGCAAATACTTACAGGGGACAGCCTTGTAGAACTGATTCCTTAATCAACAGTTAAAGAAGCAAATTGGATTTGCCCTATCACAAAAGAGAAATTAATTCCAGATTGTAGTTATTGTCTTAAGTACAAGAAGGTTGTCTTATGGGCTTGGCTGGATAATTTCATTTTAAAAGTATCTCTAAAATTTGACATCCCTTGAGATTTGTGGTTTTCTCCATCATTCTATAACTGTAAACTTCTGGAGGTTAGCGATTGGATAATTCCTTTCAGCTGGGCCTGGCCTCCGGCACACCGCTGGATGCTAAGGATGCGTGCTAACGGATGCCGGAGTCACCAGCCGGGCTTGGGATCGGGACCCGCCAGCCCCGGCAGGCAGAGCAAAACATAACGTTCTGATGTTCACGACTTTGCTGATGCTGTATACCCTTTAAATCCCTACCACCAATTAAGAGAAGATTCTTCCGCGCATCCGCAGGAGCTAGTGGAGACAAAAATAGAAACGATATCCGTCTCTGCAAGGCAACTACCTCTGCTCCTGCAAACCCGCTTGGCTGGACTGAGCTCTCTGAACTCACATGTTCACGCGATGCTACGCACAGGAGCCGGCATTCCGGCCGTGACAGGCTCGCGCTGGCTGAGCCTCCCCACCCCACGCACCACTGTAACACGCTCGGTGAAGCCCAGCACGGGCGGTACCGCATGTCTCCACGGGTAAAATATCTCCGCAGACTTTCCTGCCTGATGCATGATTTCTGAGTTGATTAACATTTCATCTCTAGTGTTATGTTATTATTTCCTTTATGTTTTAATCCATTTTTTTGCACCATGAGAAAAGAAAAATATCCCTGTTCTAGTAATCAAGTTGTTCCTGTAAAATCCTAAATAAAATGAGAATTTTATTAAAGATATTTATCTTATACAACAAGAATAAAATCAATTTGCACTGCTGGTCCAGCATCCAGCGACAAGAACATTAAAATATATTGTTGACTTGCAGGAGAGGGCGAGCTCTTTGCAGATCGGTCAGCGAGAGACACCAGAGCGTCCCGCTTTTCCAGAATATTGGCTCGGCGGCTGGATGTGGAGGAGAGCATTTTTATTGTTAATCAATGCCAATCAATTCTGAGCCTTGATGTTAAATAGGGATCAATACTGCTGGGCTGCAGATGAGGTCTGATTTCAATTGGTGAGCAAACCTGCAGGAGTTTTTAATCATAAGGTAAATCAAGACCTGGAACATAAGTCGGATGAATTAATATCGGCGGTGTAGGACCTCTCGTACCACTGATCCAGCACAAGGAAATTTCTGTCATATTTCATTATCACTCTCAGGGCAAGCTAAAGGCTGCGTTTGGGGGCATTTTCTTAGAGGAGGCTGGGGCGCCCTCACACCGCTCGGTGAATCCTCGTCACAACCACAGTCAGCTGGTCCACCGAGTATAGTTATACGTATGCCCCATGAATCTCATTTTATGCGATTAAGATCCATAAAAATTCAATAGCTTTTCTTCTGCAATTCACATTTTACCTGGTGAAATATCATAAGAATTTCATTATCTTTGCAGCTGTTGCCTAGGATCAAGCAAAGGTTATTATCCTCTTCGAAAACACTATAGAATATGTACGAAAATGTCAAGAGAACTGGGCATTTAAAGCTTGATTTTTTAAAAGAAAAACACTGTCTGAAGTTTAGAATAAACTGCACTTGACATTTATGTACCATGATGCATTTCTTGGTAAACTGATTTTGCAAGGAAATTCTTTGAATTCAACTCTGTGACCAGATTGTAAAAGGAAAAGGGAAGATGGGAAGATGGGAGGGGAGGGGAGGGGAGGGGAGGGGAGAGGAAAGAGGCGAGAAAGAAAAGGGAGGGAACCGGGGAGGTGGAGAGGGGGCCCAGGAACCCTAAACCGAGGCTCTCTCCTCCCCACCTCCGACTGTATGGGACTTCTTCACCTTTCCGATAACCACCCCAGGGTGCAGGACTAGGGGCCCCTAACTGATTGCAATGGTGGGATCCCACGGACCGCTCAGGCCCGTTTAAAGCATCGGAAGAAAAATGGCCAGTGCAGAGGTGATCCATCAGAAAGCTCTGTAAATCACGCGGATTCGGTACAGTCCTCCAGCCTCGCAGCTCGGGTTCCATCTATGATGATAAATTAGCATTAGATGGAACCTAATGAGTTTACTAAACATTTGGGATTTGTGCTAATAAACTGGCTGGCTGTGAACTAGCGGAAGCGATGAGCAATCCCGGAGCTCTCTCTTATCTCTGTAACATGACAGTTAAACCACGCTCCCAATCTGCCATCAATTCATCATCCGACACCATTGTACATTCTTCACAAAAAGATAATTACTGCTTCTCTGGATCAGAACACTCATATTTCCTTGGAATTGCAGGTCCTGATAGCAAGCTCTGTCACCAGTACCCCAGCCCCACTATACAGCTCTATTGATGATCATTATTTCCACCTAAACAAGCCCTTTTCCTCAACTTGATAAGGAAACGTGCGACGATGAGAAGGGAACCAAGCGCTAAAGACATTGTTTCCCCTGCGGAACGCTTTCACGGTTACTGAGGGCCACTGACAAAGATTTTATTTGGGGCATTAGTAAAAGTTTCCACTCATTAGAACATATCGCTACCATTTCCTTCCCACCCCCACCCCCCAAAAAAAATCCTGCCCTCGGCTCTAATTTGTTAAAAAACACCGAATAAGAGTAAAGCCAGCCACGTCACAGAGAATAAATCAGAGCGTGATTAAACAGACTGCAGCGGTTTTAAAGTGGCCTGCCCTGGCTTCTCGGCTTCTCCTTCTGGCTTCTCCTCCTCGCCTTCCAGGGGCCTTGCCGCTGGTCACCCCTGGGTGACCCCCGCACATGCAATAAATTACCATAACACACAACTCTGAAACAATGGAAATTAGTTACTGCTCACAGCCTAATAAATGAGAACAAATGTGTTTGGGGCTGGAAAGGGGTCTGGATGCTCTAATTGCTGGGAATAATTACGCTGGGGTCTAGGAAACACGAGCAGTGGTCACTTGTTAAGACAAATACCCCTAACCCAGCCAATATGCTTCCAACCGCAAGACATCCAGCAGCCAAATAATATTTTTTTCCCCCTTAGAGTTAAGTGGACTTCTACACCTGGCTTCATTCAAAAGCACGTATAAAAGAAGTATTTTTACAACTGTATGACATATCTGTGTCGTGAATTCTGAAGCAAGCCCACTGTTCTTTTTGTTCTAAAGCTGGGATTGTCACTGGCAAACTATCCTCCAGAAGAGGCAAGGCCCCGACAGCCAGGCCGAGCACTGTGGTGCGGCCCGCACCCGTGGTGGGAAGGGGTTGCTGTTCACTGGGGAGTGGTGTGGGCGGTGGGCTGGGCAGGATCTGTTCCGAGCCTGCCCTAGACGCGGACACTTGCCGTGTGTTAACGTGCATAACTCATTATTTGTTCAAAGTAATGATCATTGGGGAAAGGGCTGTTATATTTAGAGCCCGCTTGTCACATTTAATAAATGGGAGTGACTGCCGGTTCCTCCTGGAAGCCCTCTCCTAGGTCCCGGCTCCTCTCCCGGGACCTCCACTGGCTGGAGACCCACGGCAGTTCACGTCCAAGTAACTGATGGCTGCTGCCCGGTGGCCAGCTCGGGCCAGCGACCTGGGCTGGGGGGACGGGCACCCCCCTCCAGTCCCACCCCCACTTGTTCCCTGACCCAATCTGCCTGGTGTCAGAGGACTTATCGCTTCATTGAGAGCCTGGAAGTGGATGGGAGCCCCCTCTGGCAGCATGTCCAATAACCAAATATCAAGAAGAGAGGCCACCGGGGCCGCCCCATCCCGCCACACTGATCTGATTTACAAACCTTTCCTAATGTGAAACAAATGCCGTGGGTGTGAATTCATACTTCACCGTAAAAACGCGTGCATTGCTCTGCCTCGTATTAAATACCACATATAACTCTCAGCAGGTTTTATGTTGTGTTTTACTGTCAGCAGTGGCTAGAGCTGGCCTAACATTTTGTTTGGCAATTAGGAAAATTTGTAGTTTAATTTATTAAGCCAAAGAAGGCCAACAACGACCCTCAATGCAGAATTCACTCTGCTCTTAAGCATGACACAGTGGTACCCTTGCTCCTGCAATAATTTAACCATCCTCCTTTTGTGGTCTATGTAACGGGGATATTCCAAAATAATATTATTTAGGAAATAAGCCCTGGCTAAGTAAAACTGAGTTGTGCCACTTAAGTAAATTCGTAACATATAAAGTCATTATATTTTCATTTCTTCATCAAGGAGCCAGCTGCTTGGGGTAGGAGAGTTGAAACATGCAAAAACCCAAAGCCCCAGGGGCCCCACAGGCAACACCCAAGCACCAGGTCTTCCCTAAGTCAGGACTTAAGAGAAAGGAGGTGCACTGCCCTTGGCACCTTAGAAAGAAAAACCCAGCCAGGTACCAGTGGCTCACACCTGTAATCCTATCCACTCAGAAGGCTGAGATCTCAGAATCATGGTTCAAAGCCAGCCCAGGCAGAAAAGTCCATGCATCTCTTACCTCTGATTAACCAAACACACACACACACACACACACACACACACACACACACACACACACACACACACAGAGTGAAGCTATAGCCCAAGTGGTAAAGCAACTAGCCTTAAGCAAAAAATAAAAAATAAATAAAAAGCTCAAGACAGTGCCCAGGCCCTGAGTTCAAGTCCCAGGACAAGCACGTGCGTGCGCGCGTGCACACACGCGCATGCGCACACACACACTTCTATCAAGGTGTTATTGGTATGCTAGGAAGCTACTAAACGGGGGCAAGTTCAATGCGTTCTGCTCAGCGAAGCGGCCAGGGTGGAGGCTGCTTGCTGCGTGCCGATAGCTCTGCTGGCCTGGGAGGGCACCGCGGTGGGCACCATCGAGACACCGGGAGCGCCAGGCGTTTGGGGAAGGAGAGGGAGGCAGAGGCAGAGCACAGAGGAGTCAGGTCAGGGGAATGTTCTACATGTCATTAGACATTTGTCAAAGCACACCAGATGTACAGTACCCAGAGAAAACCCTCGCGTCGACTGCAGACTGTGGCTAATAGCTACCTATCAATATTGGTCTCACTGTGATTCGGGCCCCACACCGCCGGAGGTAGGGGCAGAGGCAGAGGAAGACAGGAATCGGGGACTTGCTGCCCGTTCTTCCGGAAGCCTAAACTGCTGCGAAAAATAGGAAGTCGACTCATTGGTTTTAAACGTGTTCCTAAAATTGCCTTTATACCCACTCTGAGCACACGGGAAGACAGCCGCACGGCAGGGGCACGTGTCCCCGGGCAGCCCTAACACTCTGCGGGGAGCCCCTGCCTCCTCTACCTCTCTGCACCCCCAGCCCTGCCCCCGGGCCACGGATGTCATCCTACACAGGGGTCTGAGCAATGGTGCTTTGGGAAGGACACCTGTTTCCATGTCAGGACCATGCTTAGATTTCCGTGGGCTCCACGCTGGGCACTGTAAGTCTTAGGCAGCTCAGGGAGCTGCCCACCCTCAAGCCAAGGCTGCTGACCACTCTCCCTCACGCCAATACCAAAGCGACTAAGGTGGGTGGTATTTAAAATAAATGGGGCAACCTCTGCTCGGGGCTAGAATGATCCTGTTCTGAATGATGGGATTTGGGAGGTCAGTACAGGTGTCTTGGACAGGAGACACCCCTGTCCTAGTTGGGTAACACCCTGGCCACGCCACATGTGTCCCTGGGCTATGCCGCACACCTGTCACCTTAGACGGGCCCAGCCAAGCACGCACACCAGACCTGTTTGTCTGTGACTTGGCCGCATCCACATTGGCTATCTCCACTACTTCAGCAAAAGCCTCCAGAAAGCGGGGGGCGGGGGGAGGGGCTGCACGGTTGTGTGTGAACCCTAAGGATACCCTGACCCAGCTGTGGGCCTCCAAGGGTGAGCATGGGTCTCCTCCCCTTTGTAAGCACCCCCCATCCTGAGGACCAATGTTTGAAGGGCCTGAAGCACTGACAAAGTTTTGCTCAGTCGTGCTGCTTTCCACGCACCCTGCCCCCAGTGCTTTCTTTACTGAGAGAGAAGACGAGGAAGTACAGAGCATCCAGAGGGGTGGGCGCGGGGGGCGGGGGCTGGAGCTGCCTGTCTGGGCCAAGGAGGCCTCCTCCCAGATGTGCAGCAGATCTCGGGTCTTCCAGCAGAGACAAGCTGGAGCCGGCTCCTTCCGCTAGCAGGGGCCTGGGCCCGGTGTCCTGCAACACCACCAGCGAGCCCTTCCTTTCCGCACATGGTAAACTCATTTCCTAGGGAATTACCGGGAAGGCACACCGTGCAGCCCCGCTTCTGTTTTCAGAGGATGGGCGCTGCCGTCCGTCGGCACATGGTCCCGCACTGTGGAGCTGAGCCGCTGCCGGTGAAGGAATTGCAGGCAGAGTGTTTTCATTTGTTTTGTTTTTAAGGGGCAGGGGAAACGAGGGATTCTGAAAGCAACTCAAATCAGACTTTCCCTATGTGCCCTACACACACGGCACAGAATCCTTGACAAATCTGCAACAGCTCCAATTTTGACAGATAGACCTGACCATTTTCCAAATAAAGCATTTTGAAAGCAGTTTTCTCAAGCTTCTGCAATTTAATGAACACGAGTTACCCCTAAAGTCTAAGAGGCGTATAAAATGCAACACACACACACACACACACACACACACACACACACACAACTCTACACCATAAAATTCCTCCACTTATTTCTCTAAATGATAGCCATATTTTTATTTTAAAGCATTAATAATACCAGCATAATGTCTCATTATATAGAGTTTTAACCACAAACATTTTGGGGAGATTTGCTACTAAGATAAATAAACAAGAGGAGCTTGTGTTCTGGCGAGCGGCCCCGGTGAATGGTTTTCATTTTCTCGGCGTGCAAGCTGCCGAAGCTTTGCCAAGTGCAGGTTAAGCTCCTCCACTTCTCACTTCCTGTGCCCCTACTTGTCAATCACTTCCTGTCTGCCACGACAATTTCCATCATTAGAGCTTGGAATTTTTATCTCCTCCAACATGACTCCTGTTGCCACTGCGAGTTTGAATTCCGATAAATTATTCACCATCTTTGAAAAGTAACTGAAAATTACGGCATCCACTTGAGCCACCTCTCTCTAGCAAGGATCCCCTCCTCCCCGCCTCCTCCAGCCTGCTCCAGCGTCACGAGAAGGCCTCTGGCCAGCCCCAATTATCTTCTGGTGCACAGAGCGTAATTATTTGCTTCCTGTAAGCATGCGTAACAGAACTCCGAGTTTGGACGGCTTTCCATAAGGTAATCCAATTCATCCATGCCATCCTAACACAATTACAGGCACCGGCTATATCTTTGCTCTTCACCTGATAAGGCTGCGGCAGAGGCCTGGGATGGTCTGTGTCAACATCCCTCCCGGAGTATAGCTTCTGACAGCCCTGCTTCCAGCCCCTCCCCTCCGCCTGCGCTTTCCCAGCGTCCGCCCGCTGCTGCCTGCCGGGGCCGGCACTACAGCTGAGCCTGAGCCCTTGCAGGAGCCCACGGAAAGCCTAGCTGGTTGAGGGTGCTGCGGAAGTCATTGTGGGCGTGTGGCTTATTTTCAAAACCGGCCCTTGACTGGCTGGCCCGCCTCTGCAGGCCTTACCCGAGCCAGGCGGCCATAAATCTCTGCAGGCCTCCTCGGCCTCGGCCAGGGATCTGGGCCCTGCCTAGCCCTGGCAGTGGACCCGGCCCCCACCCCCGGCTGCTGCGGCGCAGGGCCGCCGTCTGTACACAGATGGGGCACCCGTGATGCACACACACACAGGGCGACGGGCGAAGCAGACACACAAAGTGGGCACTGTTCCCGGTACCTCCCCATTTAAATGAAAGCGTGTCATTGTGGCTCCCTAAAGCTACTCTTCCTTTTCTGCTTATTTGCAGAAGTTTATGGGGGAAAAAAAATGTAAAGGATGAATGAATGCGGTGAACTTTTTGCCTCTTTCTACTGGCGTGCCAGGGAATAAAGCAGCCACCCACACCTGAGACTGGCACTGCCAAGTGGGGCTCGTGCCAGCCAAAATCGGATTCTTTGTAGCCATGGCCATCCATCCAAAGTGTGCTTTGAAACTGCCAAATTCCTAGCCAATATTTTCCCTTCTCTGAAGGCCCCTGTATTAAAACAGACCCCGAAGCAAGCAGTCTCTCACTCAAATGGCCAGCCAAGGCCGGGAGGAGGACTCCAAGAGCCTGAGGCCTATTTGATGATAATTATATTCACATCTTAAGAAAACTGAGAAGGAAAAATTAACACCAAACTATACTGTTTTCACTGCATTATGCAGATGAAATGACAAGTCGTCATTTAAGAAGTTAATAAACAGTCTCCGTTTTGCAGGTTATCCAAATGCTACTGAATAGAAAACCTTGGATCCCTAAATGATGTGTAATTAAAATTATTTTTAAAATCCTCCTTGACAGGCTGAGGCTTAGCCAAAATGTAAATGACATTAAAGAAGACAATGAATTTAATTTTATTTAATGTCCCTTTTTGCAGATCCTCATTTACATAGCATTTTTAACAAAAGCGTTGACCTTATAAATGCTGGCATTTGTACAGCTTCAGAGGAGTTGGATTTAATCACGCTCGTGCAAAGCCATGAGGGAGGGAGCCTTAAGTTCTCTGCTTGGAGATGGAGTACGAATAAAAACATTGGGACTGGTCAAATGTTTATCCTCCCTGCTTCTGAAAACAACCTGACAAGAAGATGTAAGGGCTGGGGAATAACCCGGTGCTGTTTGTAAGGCTTGGTAATAATCATACATAATCGTTTGGAAATATAGCTAATAAAAAATATAATGAGTGTTCAGCAAAATCGGCATTAGGCCCAAATTACATGATATTAATACTTGAACAGGTGCAGAAAGGCGCTTTAAATGAGGTAAATGAATAAAATGTCCCAGAGCACAACTGTGTGTGCTGACAAAAAGTCAATCCCATGAATAATTCAGTGAGCAGGACTGCCAGCAAAGGTCGGCTCTCTTTGACCTTTGTGACAGGAAGTGAAAGGAAACACTGTTGACTAAAAGAGAGAGAGAAAGAAGGAGAGGAGAGAGAAGGAAGGGGAAAAAAGAAGAGAGAAGAGAGGAGAAAAGATAGGAAGAAAAAGAAGAAGGGGAAAAAAAATCTTACATCAGTCTTGGCTACCATTCTACAGTCACTGTTCAGGTGTAAACTTAACGCACACAAATGAACCCACATCAGAATTTAGAAGGGGGAAGGACGGAGGACATGGAGGCTGGGCGGGGGGAGGAGGGGGCCGGTGCAGAGCTGAAATTGCTTGTAGTTAGGTTCTCTGACTAAAGACGATGTAAAATCACAGACAATGAAAGGTTAAGCAAATAATATTTTTCTGCAACCCAATGTCAATTATGTATAAAAATCTGAGGTCAGCTGAGAAGTATTTTCAGAGCCCACAGGGCTGAAATTCTGTAACAGCTGTTAAATATGACAAAACTTTGCCACCACCACCGCCGTCCCCCCCCCCAAGAAAAACTAAAGCTATTCCAAACTCTGTATGAAAGAAAATGGGATAAACAGATGTCTGGCTTCCAGACAGGAAAGTAGGACAGACTTGGAATGATAAGTCTCCCAAACTCTATAGACCAATGCCAGGCTTACTGGGGAGGGGGCACTGCCTGCCACAGAGATGCCAGTGAGCAGGACGCCAGAGACAGTGCCATCTGGAACCGCCCCGCCGAGCCTGCCTGGGCCCTGCGTGCAGCCCACGGTGTGTCGCCAGCCCGCGCAGGCAGGCACTGCGCCCTGCTACTCCACAGTCGCCTGCCCAGGCCGCAACAGTTGAATCCTCCCCTTCGGTCCCCCCCACCAACCCCCCCCCCCCGAAGCCAAGCAGGGAAGAGGAGGGTGAAAAGGATGTGCCCTCTGGGGCATTTCCAGAGCTCCTGGGGAAACAGACGGGGATGGCACAGGCGAATGATGTGAGCTCAAGTGTGGTTTTGGTTTAGCAGCTACGCCGACATCCTGTAATCATTTGCAGCCCTTGGAATGTACGGGTGAAACAGGAGAGATTTATCTGCTCATAGTTGGGATATGTGGACAATGGGGTCCCTAATGAAGACCATCTGCTTTTGTGTTTTCCCAGAAAACATTATTCCATGAGGAAAATGATACTCCCAGCTTTCTCAGCAATACCACGAAAAGGCGTGCATGTACATGTGCATGTGTACACACTTACAGTCACACACACGCTTGCACACACGTGTAGGGGTGTGTGGCGGTGCACGGTTGCAGGGGGAGGGGGTGGGGGGCCCCTTTTCCTTATGTCTGACTTTCTGCGAATCAGTGGGATTTGCACAGATACCTGCTCCTGCGTATCTCCTTCTGACTCCTACCCTTTCCTTGACAATGTTACGTTTCTCCTTGCCTCTGTAAACTGCTCTATTATTTTAAATACACTGCAGTATAATTATATCTGTGGAACGATAAAAATTTGTTTCTCTAGCAGCATTTTATGGGGAAGTAAACAGCATCGGCAAAGGCTCCGCAATAAATGGAAAGGGTTTCGTAATGGGAAACACCCTAACTGTCCCCATGTTTTACTCCGAAGGGTCTTCCGTGCCATTCCTAAGTATCTAATGCTTCTCAGAGATAACTAAACTAAATTGTGTAATTAATTGATTTAAGGCATCAGGGTCTATAGAATGTGATTACCCAGCCAGAGCGGATGCTTGCTTCTCTCCTCTCGTAACACAGAAAAGCAGTGTGGACATGCGTAAGAGGCTCGGTGTGGGTTGGAACCAACACGGGCCCATTGATCTCAATTCAGGTTGGAATTATTGGTTTATATCCTCAGGACAAATATGCCTTATCTGGTCAGAACCTGCTAAATGTATCCAAAGGCCACACAGAGCCAGTGAAGCGCACTGTATATAATTCTTTTTTAAGCCAACTAGCCAAGTGACGACACGCTTGGTAGGGACCTGTAAACTGACTCGCCAATCTGATGGGACATTTTATTCGGCAATACTCAAGAGGAAACTCCGGCTAGAAACTCACCAATTTCCAGAGGCAGCACACGCCCCGCAGAAATGGTTATCATTATGAAACTGAAACACATCCCGTGAAAGGCAGCATCACTCCAAAGAGATTCCCTCCTATCAGTGTTTTTTTCTTTTTCTGATTAACACAACTTTCTCTGGTGAACACTAAATTCACTGTTTTGGGTCCTAGACATATGCCTGAAACTAGAGCTAGTACCAATGCCACCTTCATTTCATGGGGATTTACAGCAAGCAACAAAATGCTAAGAGTATTTTGTCATTGTAAGTGGCAGCTCTCTTAAGAATGCTGAAAATGGCCATTGTGTTTGTTGTTACATAAAACTATCCTTACCTTAAAACCGCTAACATAGAAGGTGATTAAAATTCCTATAAAATTGTCATATCTTTGAATTTAGAATCAGAGCAGATTTTTCATCAATAATTAAGCCCTCCAAAGCATTTATGCCAAGCATAAATGGAGCTTCAATCTTCCTTATTCAAATAAACATGGTAAACCCATTAACCAAATGTTTTTACATTTTTCCCCTCCTCTCGTGCTTCTAGAATATCAAATGATCACACACTTCTCTTAGGTTATAAAAGTATGAGAAACCTTAGCATACATCTTAATTAAATAAATATAAGAGAACATTCCCTCAGACAAGAATTAAAGAGCAATCTTTTTTTTTTTTTGTATTTCTGGAGAAAATATTTTCTAGCATGTGATAAAGACCTGGATCTCAAGAGTTATTCAGTATCAATAGCTAACAAATGATGGAATGTTGCATCAATCCAAAGCAATTTTGAAGAAAGGGAGAACAGTTTCCAAAACATGAGTCAAGTCAACATGGCCATTTCATTATCATGGCACGCTAAAAATCTCACAATTTAAAAATGCATCATCTTTCAAAATCCACCAAGATCACCGAGACAATGAAACGCTTTCTGCATTACGAGCTAGCATGTGCTGCCTTTCCAAGCCCCCTCTACCCAGAAGACAAGATTCCGATAGCTGCCCAGACACTTTTAGCCAATCCAGAAAAATGAGTTCAGGTTCACAACAACCACCCAAGGCTGTATCATTTCCATAGCCACAACACCGAAGACAAATATAATTATATTGATTTTTGTAGTTCAAGTTCCATAAAGTGTTGAACTTGTTCTCAATTGCCTGAGTGACGGCCACAACTGGTCAGCCCTATTTGATTACTAATAAGAGAGCTGTCCCTTCTGTCAGATACCGAACATTCTCCACTAAGCAAACAGCTATTCCAGCTAGTTAAACATTAGCATTGCTCTCCGCCGCTGTCGCATATTTCTTTAGGCTTAACTCATGGAGTTTTCCGGGTTTAATTTTTCAGACACTGGACAGCAAAGTTCATGATCAAAAGATAACTTTGTAATGAAAGCTGCTGAAATTCAACCCCTCTTCAAAACAAGTCTAAATCTCTGCTTCACAAAACTGGTGTCATATGTACACGCCTAACATCTATTTGATTTGGGTACCAATTTCAAAATCTGCAGTCAGTCACACACTGGGCCTTTTGCTACTCCTCACTAGTGGGAAGAAACAAACCTCTCCTTCTCAGATTTCTGAGTGAGTGTCCGGAGAAGAAGGTGGTGGTATTTGGGTTGTTTCAACTCGAGCAATGCCAAACCCACATTAACACTATTAGGACTAATGATTGGTATCTTAAAAAGGATGCCACGTTGCCCAAGGAACATGATAAATAGCAAGAAGAGAAGCAGCAAACATAAAGAATGCATATAGCTAATCTAGTTATAGAAATTAATGTTGGAAAATGTAACCAGCATGTGTAATTAGTTTCAATTATAACAACTTTGGTTTGTTAGTTACATATTTGCTACTTGACATAAAACGACAGCCACAATTGGAAAAAAATTAGGAGACATTTTGCAACTAATTGAGAGCAGATTAAATTCATTCTACCACTGGGCAACAATTACAAGAGCAGCACCACCCAAGTTTCAACTTCAACTACCATCCAAGATAAAATAATGATGACGATGATGACGACGACGATAATAATAATAATAATAATAATAATAACGCAAAAGTGAAACGCTTGTTAACAAATTAGCAGAAAGCATTTTATGACATATCTCTGGGTTTAAAGCCAGAATCTCTCTAGGCATAAAGTGCTCTCACAGTGAGAGCAGTGGCAGATGAAACTGCTTCCCTTGACAACTCGAAAGCAATTACTGAATCCCCACAGAGCGAGCCACCAGGTTTCCAAGTCAACCCACCTGTGCATGATAACACAGGCCGACAACAAATGGGGCAGTGCACAAGATGAGCTCAACACCAGCCTCAGCAATACGGAGCCAGGCAAAGGGGTTTGTTGTTGCTGTGGTTTTCTTTTGAAAAATAGAGAAGTCATCCTTACCTGTCAATGATGACAGGGTCTGAGGGTGTTTCGTTTCTGTTGCCACAACTTTTCTTGTCACAGCACCGGCTGTGGAACAATTGTAAACAAAGGTTTTAATATGTATTTCATCCTTGTGTGGCTTGTAATCTTTTTTTTTTTTTTGAAGTCTTGACAATGAAGCGGTAGGAGTCAAGAAAATAGTTTCCCTTCCAAGGCAGCTTGACAAATTTCAACCTAGGAAGTCAGTCCCCATGCTGCCCATCTCAACTTAGGTGGCAACTCTGTACCACCAGCAGCAAAGTTGAGTCTAACTGTTCATGCTAGAGGGGTAACCCGAGCTTCCGTACAAACTGATACTAAAATATGGAAACCACGTTGTTGGTGTTTGTCTTTGCAATGAACTGAGAAGAAGGGAAGGCGGGAGGCTTGGGAATAACTTTTCACAGCTTCAGTTTTTGTTTACCTCTAATTGTCAAGCTGTTATTTCTGGAAAAGATGCAAGATGCCACCTTCCACCAATATTTCTTTGGGGGCATTTATTAATTATAACCACAAAAGCAGGCATCAATCCATCACCAACTTCTATTGTTCCTTCTTTAAGCCCACCTTAACTCTGTTATTGAAACTTTAATTAAAGCAGAAATGAAACAAAAATGTTATGCTTCTTGCATTTTAAAAAAAGCATACTTGTATAATGGTTACATGTCTAAATTAGCTAAATTAACACCATATGGTAGGCAAAGTATATAAAGCCTTTTAAAGCTGACAGCTAAAGTGATTAAAGAAAGTCTACAGTCTTCCACTTAGAGCTTAAATCACATCTGTGCGCTTTCTATGTTAATTGCAGTACATGCAGAAGTGGATAATAAAGAAATTCCACTTTATTGGTTGTAATTTATATTTATTACCTGATATGAGAAAAAGTCAGCTTTTGTATATTAGTGCTGTAACAATATGTCTGCTCAGAAGTGGCATTTCGGCAACAGGCTCCATACCCGAGCCGAGTATGCCCCTCAGAGTACGGGCTCTGCTACTGTAGGCGCGGGCCGGGCGCGGGCCGGGCTCCCTCGCCAGCCCCGCCACTGTATTTCACATGCCGCACAGACGAAGTCAATGATGCATTTTTATTTGCCATGTAGGGGTGAAACTCTTGT
This sequence comes from Perognathus longimembris pacificus, assembly GCF_023159225.1. NCBI lineage: Eukaryota > Metazoa > Chordata > Mammalia > Rodentia > Heteromyidae > Perognathus > Perognathus longimembris. Next base: position 2,444,487 of record NC_063162.1, on the reverse strand, counting down.
GGTAGTTGCGGGGGGGGGGAACAGGTGGGAAATTGCTCTTCTGACAGAGATCTCGAGCCACCGAGGCGCTGGCTGAGGCCGCCAGCCGGGAGGCGAACGGGCGGATCGCCGTCCAATTCTCACCTCCTCGAGCGAGCGAGCGAGCAAGCTCGGGAATGAGTACCCGGGAGCCTCCTCCGGTCCACCGCGGGGAGGGCGGGGGGGAGGGGACGAGGCCGCCCCGGGCTCCCGGCGCGCGCGGCCCCGGACCCCTTCTCCTCGCTGGCTGCACGGCCCGGCGGGGGAAGGCGAGGCGGGCTCCTCGCAGGCCCGGCCGGTGACGTTTCCCTCGATGCCCTGCCCGGAGCGGCGCCGCTCCCGCTCCCGCTCCCGCTCCCGGGTGCGCCGGGCCGGGCCTCCCCGCGCGCCCCCCGCGCGCCCCGGCTCACCTGCACATGATCTCGTGGGTCAGCAGCACGCGGCACATCTCCGGGTTCTTGTCCTGGCCCTCGTAGACGATGGCCTGCGCGGGGAGGTGGGGGGCAAGCAGAGGCCGGGGTCACGCGCGGCCGGCGGCTCGGGCCCCGGGGCGCGGCGGGCGGGCGGCAGGTGCACGGGCCCCGCCGCCCCCCGCGGGACGCGCCGGCCGGGCCTCGGCCCCCCGGGCGCGGGCGGGCTCGGGGCGGCGGCGGGGTTCGCCGGCGGGGCCCGGGCCCGGCCATTGTCCTCCCCGAGCCCCGGCGCGCGCGCCGCGGGAGCCGCCGCGGAGCCGCCGCGGAGCCCGGGGCCCGGCCGCCCGGCGCCGCCCGAGGCCCGGCCGCGCGGCGTGCGGGGCGGCGCGCGGGGGGCGCCCGCGGAGGCCCGGCCCGGCCCGGGCGCCGGCCACGTGCTCCCGCCGGCGGGGCTGGGGCGCCCGCGCTAATGGCCAATCTGGTGTTTATTTTGAAACTGCTAACAACGATTTTTCTCGGGTAAAAAGGCGGCGTCTGCGCGCACGCTCGGGTGGGCTCCGCGCGGAGGCCCCGCCAGATGGTGCGGAGCCCGCGGTGCGCCCGCGGCGGCCCGGCCTCCGCCGCCCGCCCGCCCGCCCGCCCGCCCGGGAGAACCGGGGCCGAGGCCGCCCGGCGCGGGCGGGGGCGGGGGCCACGGGCGCACCGCGGCCGCGGCCGGAGGGGAGGGCGGCCCTCGCTCCGGCCTCCCCCCCACCCCAGCCCCCCTCACCCCACCCCTCCCCGCCCCGAAAATTATCTGGAAATGACTTCCAACCTCCCCGGGCACTTTCCTCCACTTCCAGGCAGACAAAGCCCTTGCCGCGGGGCGCCCGGGGCGGCCCCCAGCCCTCTCCCGGGCCTCCAGCCCGGCCCGCTCCGAACCCCGGGACGGATGGGTGTCACCGCGGGCCCGCGGGCCGCCCGGGGCTACGGGGCGCGCGGCCCCCGGCGGGCGCGCGACACCGGCGCCGCGGAGAGAATGGCGGCTCCTCCCGCGATGGATCTCGTATTTATATTTGATTTATTTTTTATTTTGTAGCACAAACAGAAATCCATAAACTGTCGGTTCAGCGCCATTGACTCTTTGATCAGTTACTGGGCTATTTCTTTCCTTTTTTTATCCTCTATGCCCGTCAGTGAGAGATTAAATGCCTTTATTTCCTGCACTGTCTTATGCTGCGAAGGTACAAGGCTAAATGAACAATAAAAGTGGACTTTAAAGGAAGCCCCCTCCTCCTCCTGACTAACTTCGGCTATGGTGATTTCTGAAAACATTCAGCCCCACGACATACAAAGGAAATAAATGCGGCCTGACAAACAGCAGCCAAATTCCAGGCTTCTGCAAAAAGCCAGTGAAATAACTACCGAAGGGCACACCATAGGGAAGGGCACAAAGCCGGTTTACCTGTCAGATCTGCTTTCCTCCAGGAGAAAAAGCACACTGTTCTGTGACATCGGGCTTGATCTAAAAATCCAACGCCCTGGCTGCCTGGGTAAGGGCAAACTTTTCCAAGGGGAAATGGGATGTGCAAACTAACAGCACTCCGTGGGAATGGGAGTTGTGAGCCAGGCTTCCGGAGCCTCAAGACCCTCTTTCTCCTTGGCTCGCACACACTTCTTAAAGTGAGCCTCCAAAACCAAGATGCTACTTTCATTTCTAAGTGTGAGATCCTGCTTGCGAGAATATTCTAAATCCATCGGTGCCCCGTGGATTTAATTTATGATCTGGACCACTGTCCCGGCCCAACACTAGTTTAAGAAAGTGGGAACTGCGTCTTTAAAGAGAGTTTAAAAAAACAACCACAAAACAAACAATAAAACACTACCCAGCACAAAACGCCAGAGCCTGACTGTCCAATGTCAAAAAGCAATGAAGCGGGTTTTCTGCACTTAATCACATTACTGATAACCAATAGTTATCATCGGAAAAGTTGACCAAGACAGGTTAAATAATTTAATAAGGAACCGCTTGTAATTATGTTATTTACAAGGTATGACAGAGGGTGGGCGCGGGAGCTGAGCTGTGTGCAGGGGTGTGAGTGACCCCTGGAGCCCAGAGTTTGAATTATGGAGATGGGGGGCTGCGAGGTGAAGATGGACTAGAGGAGAACAAGGTGACTTCTCACCCCAGCACATTTAACTTTTAAATCCAAATAAACGTCTCGTGTTACTAGACCATCACACTGGGAAGGGGGGAAAATGAACTCATCAAGCGCGACTCGATGAGCTCTGGCAAGAAGTTAGTTGCCTTTGTTAGAAGGGGAAAAAATAACATCAGTGCAATGATTCCAAACAGAGAAACGTTTTAAAAACTAAACAAGGGGGGAAATCTTGAAGTTTTTCTGTCAAGTATTAATTACCATAATTAATTAAGGCAGAATTTGATTCCAATCACAAGTCATTTAATAAAGCATATAGGTCCTGTTCTAATGACAACATAAACCATTGCACCAATCGCTCCATTTATTCCAATAAATATGGAATTCTCATTAGCATGTCAAGGAAGCTAAATGAAAAACAAATACAAGAGATCCATTTGTCAGTCTCTCCTCTCTCTCCTCTCTCTCTCTCTCTCTCTCTCTCTCCTCCTCTATCCCAGGACAACCCCAACTCAACAGCAAAAGAAAAAAAAAAAAAAACGAGTGCCAAGGCGTAAACTTTCTCACCTGTTTGGTCATTGAATCTATGAGGCGAACATACAGATCCTGCTCTGTTCTGACTCCTGCAAAAAAAAAAAAAAAAAAAAAAAAAAAAAAAAAAAAAAAAACAGACAAATTCTCAACCGGGCTTCAGTGCTGCACCTCTGCAAGGACACCCGGCCCGGGGCAGAAGTTGGTAACTCCACCCTCCGAGGCACAGCAAAACTTAGGCAACCCCTCCACGAGGGAGAAGGAGAACCCCAGGCACTTCTCACTTTATTTTCTTTTACTTTTTTTTTTTTTGTTAATTAAGAGGCTCGAAGCTGTTGGGCTGCAAGAAACGTGCCTGGCCCAGAACAGGACCGGTGGGCCCATGTGGTCATTTATTTTTCGAAAAGAAAAAGCCCCCCAATGGAAACAGAGTCCAAAACTCTCCTTTCCACCGCCTTTGCAAGGATTTGTTTCTTTAAACCCTGCACCGGGAAGTAAGTCGTGCTGGGTTTGTGGAGCTACCCCATCCCCATAATTAACATTAATTTGCAAAATTGAAAAAAGTCACTTAAAAGTGATGTTTTGCAGGAGCCCATATCGATCCTCATTTTACCTTCTACTTGAAGGCCCACCGGTTAATCATGTGAAGTGCCATCGACTTATCGATCGTTTATGTTTTGTTTTCCTTCTATGCCATGAGAAGATTTCGTGTTTACATCCATGTCATTTTAATCTGGGACCCGGGGCGGGCCGCGGGCCGGGGCGGGCGGGCGGCGGCCCGGTCACTCACCGTTGCTGTACAGCAGCTGGAGCTTGTAGTGGATGCCGTTGTTGGTTTTCTCGTTGTTGGGCTCCTGAAAGCAACGGTAGAGAATCGCGTTGAGGGCGGCGGTGGCGGCGAGGCCCCCCTCCGGCGCCGAGCCGAGCGGCCGCCGGGCCCCGGGGCCTCCCGCAGGGCAGGGCCGGCCGGGCTGGGCGCGGGCCCGGTCCCCGCGGCGGGCGGGCGGGCCGGCCGGCCGGGGCGCGCGGCCCGAGTGCGGGGCGCGGAGGCCGCACGTGGCGGCGGCGGGGCGGGCGCGCGGGGCAGGCCGGCGGAGCCCGGCCGGGGAGGGGCGTGCGCGCCCAGCCCGGGGCGGCGGCGGCGGCGGCGGCGGCCGGGGTCGCGGGCGGGCACCCGGGCGGGCGGACGGGCGGGCGCGCGGGCGCACTTACTTTCTCTTTCTCCACAAAGTCCACGAACGCGGTGCGCTCGATCTCCACCGGCTGCCCCTGCCTGTCGTACAGCGCCAGCACGAAGTGGAAGAAATTGGATTTCCGGAGGTTGGAGGGCGGCTGCTTCTCGAAGTGCGCCCGCGCCAGCCCCACGCCGCTGCGGGGGGGAAAGAGACAGCGGCCGGGTGAGCGGCGCGCCGGGGGCCGGGGCCGGGGCCGGGGCCGGGGCCGGGGCCGGGGCCGGGGCGCGCGGGGCGGGCGGGCGGGCGGGCGCGGGCGCTACCTACCTCTGGGCGGCCGTGTTGGCGTCCACCACGCCCGCCGTGTGCATCCACGAGCGCACCGGGTTCATGCCGCTGCCCAGCGGCTCCTCCTTCATGGTCGTCCCCCCGCGCGGAATGTTCTCCTGGATCCCAAACATGAACCCTGCTGGCGGCGGCGGCGGCGGCCGCGGCTCCCGGCCGAAAGCGCGTCCGCGGTGGCTCGGCGGCGCTCGGGGCGCGGCGGCCGGCGGCTGCAGCCCGGGCCGCCCTGGCCCGGCTCGGCGCCTGCGGTGCGGCCCGCCGCCGGCTTCAGCCCGTCCCGGGCAGGCGCCGCATGCACCAGCGGCCGGCGGCGCTCGTCCGGGCGGCGGCGGCTCCACCGGCGGCGGCGGCGGCGGCGGCTTCGGCGGAGCGGGACGCGGCGGCGGCGGCGGGCGGGCGGGCGGAGGCGGCGCGGGACGCGGCGCGGCCGGCAGTTGTTGTTGTTGTTGTTTGCAGGCGGCTCAACGTGGTGTCATCCTAGCCGGGCGGCGTCCGCGGCTGCAGGACACGGCGGGGTCGCCCGCTTCTGGCGCGGCCCGCCTGCTCCAAAGACAAATAAACGGGCAGTGAGCGCCGCCGAGGCGCAGTCCCGGGCGCAGGCGGGGCGCGGCGGGGCCTGGAGCGGCGCGCGCAGCGGACGGAGGCGCACAAAACTCAGCCCTCTCTCCCCGAGGAATGGACCCTTTCCCGGGAGCCAAAACTCGAAGCCCCCGGGAGCGGCGCTGTCAGAGGGTGACGTCGGGGGGCGGCGCCTGCGCCATATATGGGAGCGGCCGCCCCTCGCCGCGCCCCTCGCCGCCGCCGCCGCCGCCGCCGCGCTCGCCGACTGACTGCCTGACGGCGCCGCGAGCCAGCCCGAGCCCCGCGAGCCCGGCGAGCCCCGCCGCCCGCGGCCACGCCACGCGCCGCCGCGGCTCCCGGAGCCCCGCGGCCGCCCCGGCGTCGGCGCGCGCCCCAGTCACGCGGAGGGCGGCCGCGCAGCCCGGCCCCCCCACACCGCCCTCCCCCCGCACCCCCCACCCCCCCAACGTGCCGCCCGGCCGCCCGCCCGAGGGGGCCCCAAGTTGCCCGAGTGCCTGCCACGAATGCCGGGGGCCGGGCCCGTCCGGCGCGTCCCCGAGGGAACCCCCGGGGCGAGACGGGAGGCCGCGGGGAGGGACCCCGGGAAGGGGCGGACGGCGGGGACCGTGCCCAGCCCTCCCCTCCCCGCCCTCCCCTCCCCTAGCCAAAGCCACGCGCCGCGCAGCCCGCCTCCCGAGCAGACCTCAGGCCGCCGCGGGCCGAGCGGCCCGGGATCCCCGTCGGAGGCGGCCGCCCCCGCCCCCGCCCCGCCGGCGTCCCGGGGCTCAGCCGGTCCTCCCGCGCGGCGGTGACAAAGGAGGCTGCGGCCTCCGCGCCGACGGGAGGAGAGCCCGGCCTCCCCCGTGACCCGCCTCGCGTGCACCTCCGCGCCCCGCGCCCCGCGCCCCGCGCCCAGGCCGCACCTTCCCCGGAGCCCGCGCTGCCACCGCGGGGCGGGCGCCCGGGCTCCGTGCGGCCGGCGGGGCCCGGGTGGGAGGGCGGTGCGCGTCTTCCCGACCCGGTCTCGAGGGCTCGGCGAGGGCCGCGTGGCGCGGGCGGCGCGCGGCGCAAGGCCCGGCCGCCCGGCTCCCGCAGCCGGCCGAGCCTCGGCGCCGGGCGCGCAGCCCGCCCCACGGACGCCCGCCCGCCGAGCGCGAAGCCGAGACCCAGGGGACGCCCGGGAGGTGCCCCGCACACTTCCCTGCCAGGAGAAATGAGGCCCTTCCGACTAAAGGGGGGAAGAAAAGATTTCAGGGCGCAAATGTCGAGGGGCAGCTTCTCCCCGGCGGGCCTGGGGTGGCACTTCCTCCTCTCAGTGGTTTGGCAGCGTGTATACGTTAATATTTTAATTAATCTGGAAAATCGAAGTCCGATTTACGTTGTCTGGGGACACCCCCCACGCCTCTTGGAAGGGGTTAGAGAAAAGATGTGCTGGAAAGCAATCTATTTTGCTGGTGTTGGGGTTAATGACTATTGCCAAAGATAAGTGAATTATCAAAGCTGTTGCGCCAGTCCTATCTCAAAATCCATTACGGGGCCGGCCGTCTAATTAAATACGTAAGTATAATAAAATCATATTTTATGACTATTTGAGGGTAATGAGATTAGTCTTTAGAAGCGATCGCCACATATTAAAGATGCCACTGTCTATAGAATGTTAATAACCTTAAATCAAAGTGTATGGAAACTATTCACGATAAATTAAAAGAAAATTTCTGTATTCCTACTAAGCCCGGCACTTTCCATCACAGCGCACCTGCGTGCGGGGAGGTGACACTTTCTGGAGGAGGGACGACGAAGAAGGAAAGTTGCCCAAGGGTGGGGGGTGGGGTCCAGAAAGGCTTTGTCTGTGTGCTCAGAAGCTGGAGCTCAGGAAGGGCTGGGGGTTGGGGGGGGGGACCCGCCTGCGTTCTGGTCAGAATATGCAAAGTATCTTTGAGAGAACGATGAAGTTGGAAACAGCACACAATGCTCCTTTTGTGGTACACTTCCTCTAATGTCCAGCCCAGGCTGGAGGTGCCCTTTCCTTATGGCTCAGGAAAAGTATCATGCTTAAAATCATTTACAGTATCTTTAATTCAGATTACACGCGCCAAGGCGATTTAAATCTGATTACCAAATTAGAAGGTTTAAAAACAAATCCTTCTAAATCTGATACTGTTGACTAAAGAGGAAAAAAAAGTTCTATAAGCTCATCACATAAGGTAACGATCCTGCCCCAGAAAGAAAAGGGGTTTTAAACCTTTTTGACAACAAATGCAGCTGCCCCACTATTTTGGACGATATTAAGCGAAAATGAATGCAAATCTGTGTTCAGCAGCCATCTGGCCCGAAATGGGGGAATCAGCTGGTCTCACAACAGGCTCGGAGGCTGAATCCATTTCAGCTCATTTTCTAGATCATCTGGTCCCGCACCCAAAGCGTGGAGAATACGGTCTTTATCATTCACCAACTTTATCTTTTTTGTCACTGACTGCAGGCTCGGAGCTGTGAGCACCGGGACTCACGGGCCTGGCCCGGGCCGGGTCTCCACCCTGGCCTGCTGCAGAGGGGTCTGCGAGGACAGCCCCCCACGCCCCCCCCCAAGATTTTCCACTTGGTGCGGGGGTGGGGGGTGCGGTGGCAGAGCACCCAGGCCAGGGAGGGAGATGGAGGCTGCTGGTCAGCTTCCCCGAGTCCCGGGAGGCGCTGGACGCGCGTCCCCGCGCCCGCCCCCTCCCTCCCTCCCTCCCTCCCTCCCTCCCTCCCTCCCTCCCTCCGCAGCCCTGCCCCCGCCCCGGGCAGCTTCTGGGGGAAAGTCGGGCTGCTGGAACCCCGGCGGGGGTGGTGGAGGGGAACGGGCGGCGACTTGGGAAGTTGTGCGGCACGCGGCGCCCAGAGCGCAGCCAGGGGCCAGACGGGCACCCGGGGGCCGGCCGGGCGCGGCCTGACCTTCGCCGGGGCTCGGGGAGCCGCGGAGGCGGCGGCGGCCGCTGCGGGCCTCGCGCCCAACGCGATTTGCACGGGTGGCCCTGGCCGCCGCCGCGGCCGCCGCCGCCTCGGAGGGTGGGAAGTGTTCCTTTTGTGCGGATTTACGGGGAGAGGCTTCAATGAGCCCCCTCGCATTTGCATTTAAATAGCGGCATCAAGCGCTTCGCGTGCCACACACCAGTGGGCTCCCAGATGTCAAGCCGGAGTCAGTCAGATGGCCAGTGCCCAGCTGTCCTCCCCACGTCGTGCCGAAGCAGCCAGTGACCTTAAAGAGACAGCGACGGCAGCCCCAGCTCCCCGCCCGCAGCGCCGGGCCGGGCGCACGCACAGCCCACCGCCCACCGCCCGGCTGCGCGGCCCAGCCTCCCAGGGCCCGCACCGGGGGTGGCCTGCGGGCCTTCCCGCCCGGCCCCCCGGTGCCCCAACCCCGGGTGCGCCTCCCGCCCGCGGCCTAGGGAGGGTCGCCCAGGGCTCCGTCCCTCCCCGCAAACCCTCCAGCCCCGCCACGCAGCGCCGTGCAAGGCCTGGAGAAGGAGGGCTTGGCTGGGGACGGCCTCAGAAACTTTAGCCAACTCGGGGTGTCAGAACCCAAGCTCCAGCGTCCAGGGCACCCCGTTCACCCAGCCCGGGCGCCCGACAGCCTCCCTGCCATCCTTCCAGAAAGAAAGAAACTCCATTTCCGGCGGGGAAACGCCTCAACCGGGGCTCCCGGAGGCAGAGCCCCAGGAGAATCGGAGGGGAGTTAGGCTCAGCCCACGGTGAGCCTGCGCGGAGGCCACGGCTCTAGGCCGCGTCCGATGAGGCCCTGGGCGAAGGCTGGGAGGCAATTCCCCACGGGCCCGGGGCGGCCCGTGTCCAAGTCCCTGGTGCGCAGGCGAGCGGGGGCCGCCCCAGCCCGGCAGGACTGTGGAAACAACCTGAGAGCAGAGTGCTGGGCTGACACTGGGCCCCCAGGAGCCCGAGAAAATGGAAGAGAGGCACCGGGGCAATCCGCGAACCCAGAAAAGGGTGGAAGTGCCACGCTCTGGCACACACCCTGCCCAGCACGGGTGGAGACCAAGGCCCCAGTGTGTCCGAGCGGGGCTCGATGGAGCGCACGGGGTCGCCCTCACCAGCAGGCCAGGGGGTGAGGCTGGGGCCCTAGACATGGGCATTGCCCCACCTGTTAAACTGAGCGCCAACTAGGTTCGGTTGTTGGGGGGGGGGACCTTCGCTCTCTCCCTCCACAGAGAAAGGGAGACGGTAGCTAAGGAGCCCCCCCCCCCCCAAGAAGCCCACAGGCCGCTCTACCTGCCTGCACCTGACGGCACAAAACCTGGGCATGTAGCCCCTGGCACAGGGGGTGGCAGCCCGGGCCCCTCGCCTGGCTAGGCCGGAAGCCTGGTGGGGTTCAGGGGTAAGGAGCGACCAGGGCAGAGTGGAGACGCCCACTTTCTGCACAGCCCCCTCCCCCGTCTCCCCTCGGTGCCGCCGGGGCGCTGCCGGGAGCTCAGCTCGGCCGGTGAGGGCCTGCGGGCGCCTCCTGCCAAGGCGGCCAAGTTTGGCGAACAGCGCCTCCTGGGGTGGGGAGAGTGGAGTGTCGCTGCGGCGAGCGGAGCCGCGCCGCCACCCCCCCCCCGCCCCCGCTCCCGGGCAGGTGGCCGCCGGGGCTCCGGCCCGCCCCCCACCCCCACCCCGCCTCGGGGCCTCCGCGCCCTGGTGGAACCCACACCCTTCAGCGGCCAAGTGGAAGCCCACGTGCGCCCGCAGGAGCCGGCGGAGCGCCGCGTCCCGCACCAGGCCCGCGCGGCGAGCGCCCCGCGCACACGGGGCCGGGGAGACCCGAGCGCTCCGAGCGCCCGCGGACACGCGCGGCGGACGCCACCGCGAAATCGCTCCGCCGTCCCACTGGAAACCCGGGGCCTCGGGGGGCCGAAACCGCCCCGGCGCGCGCGGGTCCCCCGCATGCAGAGCCCGAAGGGAAACGGGGCCGTGTCCGCGCCTTACTTCTCCTCGGCTCCGGCGGTCACCTGGGCTGCCCCCACCGGGCCGAGCGGGCGCCGGGGGGAAGGGGGTGCTCGGCCCCGGAGCGACGATCCCAAAGCACACACGGGCCTGGCCCCACGCGCCTGGCAACCTTAAAGGTCGTTGTTTTTGTTTAAAAGGAAAAACACAAGCTGCCTGGAAGGCGCCACCGAGCTCCGAAAGCCCGCTGGGGCGTCGCTGGGCCTCTCAGACCCGAAAAGGCGCCGCGGTGGAGCTCGGAGCTGGGACTTCCCGAGCTGGGAGCTGCGTTCCGAGCGGCGCCCAGAAGGTTCCAGAGCCGGTTCCAGGGACGACGACTCCACGCCACCTCCCCCCCCCCCCACCAGTTTACAAAGCAAACTTTCCCCAGAGAAGTTTCTCGATCGAATGGCGCGCAAAACGTGCCGATCGACACCTCACCAGACCCCAACTGTACAAACGCGGATCGATGAGATGATTTCAAATATTATAATGGGCTTTAATTAAACACACTGCGTTCTAATTAACTCCGAAATTTTAGCATGCTTTGGGCCACTGGTGTCTGATTTGATATTGTCAGTCCAGATGTCCTAATAAAATTCAATCCTCCACTCAAGACTTCAATATTCACCAAGAACAAAATGCAAATTAAATGTAAAACCTAAAGTATCGCCAAAGGTATAATCAAGAAAGGTGTCTCCAAACTTCTCACTTTTTATTGCGCGGCAGTGTAAAAATGCAGATGACATCCTGACAAGGCCTCTCCAGCATGCCGTCAATCTTAACTCTTTCCTGGACGGGGGTGGGGGGGTGGCGAGGGCCACGCCACCGGCTTGGAGTGGAAGGAGGGAGGCTGCCCGCGCGCGCCCCGGGGCGGCGCCCTCCCCCGGAAGCCCAACACCGGCCTCGGCCAAGGGTCGCCAATAGGATGCCGGCGTGAGACCCCGATTTCCCAACCTAGGTCCAGGACCTGTGGCGGCCCCGGGCGTCGAGGCGGGGTGGCCAGGGCCGCCCTCACGTCCCGGCGCGCAGAGGCGGGCGCGTGGCTGCCCACGAGCTGAGTCCCGCAGCGACCCTGCTCCGACGCGGGGAGGGCGGCCCGGGAGTCGAGAGGGGAGGGGAAGCGCCGGGCCCCGGGGCGGGCCCGCGCCAAGCTCTCCTCCAGGGGAGCCGGGGCCGGGGACCGGGACGGCGCCCCCGGGGAGCCCGGCGCAGGCCGCGCGGCGGGGCACGCCGCTAGCCAGCACGATCGGGGCGGCTCCAGCTCCGAGCCCAGAGTCCGGCTGAAAGGAAGCGGCTCCCCCGCTGCACGCGGCCGGCGTGTCCCCCGTGCGAAGGGACTCCCCGGAAGCTGTTGCTAATTGAACTTTTTCAGAAGGCCACGCTGTGGAAATTTGCATTTTCTTTAGGATATTGAAATGAAGGGGAAGCTGCTGGGCGGCGAGACCGCTCGGGGCATAGCTAGGGGCCATGCAGAAAGAAAAACAGATCGAGAGAAGAAGAAAGAAAGAAACCCGCTTCTCCTCTAGACTATTAATAAGCAATTTGTCCCGCTGAAATTTACATTGCAAAGAGGCGCGGGCCGGCGGGGCGGGCGGCCCGGGCGCGGGGCGCGGGGCGCGGGGCGGGCGCGGAGGCGGGGACGCGGCGACCCACGACCCACCCGCAGCTTTGAACTTGGCGTCCTCCCCGCGAGTCCGCCGGCCCCCCGCGCGCGGGGTCCCCCGACGCGGCCACGCGCCGCCGGGCCAGGAGGCACCGAGGCCTCGGCGGGGGGCGCGGGAGGAGGGGCCCGTGGGGGTCCCTGGAACTCGCGGACCCCCCCTCCCCTCGGCCCCCGCCCCCCTCTCGGACCTTGAAAGGAAAGCGACCAGACGCGTGATCTCTACCGTGCGGCCCTGGTCCAAGTGGACCGCGAGTGCGGAGCCCGCGCCCCGCGCCCCCCGCCGCAGCCCCGCCCGCGCGCCGCCCAGCGAAGCCGCGGCTCCCGAGCCTAGCGTGGGGCCAGGGCGCCATCTACGGGCGCCGCGCGGCGCGGGCCGCCACCGCCCGCCGCGAGGCCCGCGCCGCCGCCCGCCCGCCCGCCCGCTCCGCCACCTACCACCGATCCCCGACGCGCCCGCGCCCTCGGCCCGCGACGCCAACTTGGAGGCGCGGAGAAGTTTGCGTGCGGGCGCGGCGCGCTGCGGGCCGGGCCGGGACGGGCGCGGCGCGCACAGATAACGCGCTGTGATTTGTGAGTGCAACTGGGCGACGTGAGACTCGGGGTCCCCAAGGCCCGGCGAGCTTTCCCCCTTTATTTATTTTTATTAAAGCATCAATCTACGCCGGGGCCGGGTGAACTCGGTTTCACCTGGAGAACATAAACCCCCCGTGCCCGCGGACGGGCGCCCTTCATAAATCAGCGGCTCTCCCGACGCGCGATCAATGTCGGCTTGCTAATCCGAGAGGAGGAGTTTTAATTGCTTCCCGCGCTGCCCGGCCTTCCGCTCCCGCCCCGGGTCCCGCCTCCGGGGGGGGGGGGGCGGGGGGCTCCCCGCGAAGCCCCCGGGCCGCCCCGCCCGAGCCGCCGCCCTCCTCCCCGGGGCGTCTCCCGGGCCGCCACGGCCAGAGTTGGCGCCGGGCCCCGGCCCCGCAGCCCACGGTCCGCGCCCGCCCGCCCGCGCGCCGGGCGCCAAGTTCAACTTCGCGGGCGCGGCGGGCGCTGCCTGCGGGGCCGCGGGTGGGACCCGGTGGCGCCCCCGACGGGCCCGCGAGCCGCCCCGCGCGCCTACCTGTGCCGCTCACTCGACGGAAGGACGGACGGACGGACGGAAGGACGGCGTCGGCAGCGCCGGCGGCGGCGGGCCCGGAGGTGTGCGGCCCCGCGCCTGCCCACGTTTCCCACCTCCCGCCCTCCCTTCCCCTCTCCTCCCCTCCCCTCCCGGGAGAGCCCACGGGCCGGGCCGCGAGCGCGCCAGTGCGCACGCGCCGCGCTGCCTTCCACCGCGGGCGGCGGCGGCGGCGGCGGGCAGAGGGCGGCGAGCGGCGGGCGGGCGGGGACCGCGCCGCGCTGGAGGAAGCGCCCGCCCGCCGCGGCACCCCGCAGCGGCAGCTGCAGCGCCCAGCCGGCCACCTGGGGGTAGCGGGACGGCGGGGGGGGAGGGGCCGGTCCGCAGGGAGGCGCCCGGGCCCTGCCACCCACCTGGGCAACAGCCCGGGTCCGAGGCCGTGGACACAGCAGCCCCCAGCCCCCCAAAGAGCTCCGCGCCTGGGTGCATAGATGCCAGTGCCCGCCCGGGCCAGAGACGATTCGCCCTCCCCCCCGGCCCCCCCCCCGCCCTTTGAGTAAAGAGAGTAAGAGCCACTCCCCGGACACCGCGGCTGATTGAATGAGGTGCACTCTGCAAGGCACCCCGAATGCAGTGGAGAGCGGCCAGAGGTCACCCACAAGAGCCAGGATTTTCCACAGGCCACTGTGGAAGAAAATACCTGGCCCGCCCCAAGGACGCCCTGGGCCCCTCTGGGGGCCAGGCTGCATTGCCGGCTCCAGGCCCCATCTTTGGTGTCCTGCAAACACCGTTAAGCACCTGGAGATGCAGGGAAAGGGGTCAAGCAGGACAAGGGCTGCGTCCCTGACCTGCTGGCCCCGCCTTGGATTGGAAGAGCTGGAAACTGGCTCTGGGCTCCTACCCTACAGCTGTGCGAATCTGCCAGCCTCTCCTCCACGGCTCCCCCTCCCAGACCTAAGTGCCATGTAGGCCCCTGAGTAAATGCACTCGCTACTCCAAGATGGGTCTCAGCACAAGCCCATCGTGGTGGGAATGGTCCATCCACTGCTTTTCCTTGCCTGCTCCTGTTCCTAGCTCCTAGCTCTGTTTTGTTCTCTCTATTTCAACCTTTTATAGCGAAAGTGAAATGTGCTGAATCATGAAATCTTACTGAAAGGGAAAAGTTATTTTTGGCCATTTATTTAGTAAAAAGCACTCTAGAGAATGCAACCCAGAAATGTACTTTATTATGATAGCTTAATGTAAGAAGAGAACTAAATAACGAATATTTCCCCTTTGTCATCTTCACTTGGGAATCATTTTTAATGTGAGCCAGCATGAAACCGTTTAGGCAATATACAATATTTTAAGGCATAAAATTACCCATGTTTTTAATATCAGCTAACATGATTGGATGTTATATGCCAGGCACTCAAGACAGGCACAAGCTTGGTGAGAAGGGACAAGCCACACTTGTAGCAAGTCCAGGCTCCAAGGCCACCGGGGGACTGTGGTGACCACACAGTTCCAGCACAGGTGGTCCCCGAGCAAGGGAGTGAGGAAATGAATGTCTTCCTTGTCTCCAAAGCTCTTAGCATGCGCAGGGCAGCCAGGGAGCCTTTGCTGAGTGTATTGGGGAAGTTGATGCAGAATGACTCGGGTGACTCCTTGTGGTCTGAGGATGCCTTCCCTATCCAGCCATCCTCCTTGCTACTTCACCCAGCAGGGCCCCAGGCCAGCCCCCTCCCTCCAGGATACAGCTCGCCCCCGAATGCCCCTCACCCTCTGCTTTGTCCCTACTCCCAAGTAGCTTCTAAGGAAGGGAGCCCCAGCCTTATTTTTGATGAGTCCTCAAGGGCTTTTTTTTTTTTAAAGGTAATAATTTCTGACCTCAGGGACCCAAGAATGGCATTGGCCACAAGGGAACATTGAGGGACCACTTTACATGCAAGTTAATTTATCTAGAAGTATCCACTCTGAAATTTGGATTGCTAATGCAGCCAGCCTTTCTTCCACTAATATTCAGGTAGGCCGAGTTGGGACCTAGTAGCTGCAGCAGTTGTGAGGAAGGCCCTGCCCTGGGGGGGGGGGGGGCTTGTCATTGAGTGGAAGGGCAGCCCTCCCTGCGAGACACCACCGAGGGAAAGGAAGCCGCCTTTGGGCCCCACCTTTGCACTGGGAAGGGCTAAGAGAGATCCGGCAGGTCGAGCCTAATTGAGGCACGTGAAAATCATCGCCTCTTTCTTCTGTCACCGCCCACACACGCATGTGTGGTTGTCAGCCACTGTGCCTAGAATAATGCCCTCAGACATCAATCTACAAACCTGCCCAGGTATTTGCTTTCATTGCTTCACCCATAAGAAGCAGTGTGCCAGTGGCCCCCACTAAGTAGTAAATACTCCAAGTGGGAGACAGGTAGCAATTTGTTGCCCAGCAACCACATAGTCCAAGGGAGGAGCCGAGGGAGACACCAGCTTATCCACACGCCGGATCTTCATCTTGGCTTCTTCAGAGGACAAGGGCTTTCAGAAGGCGATCGTGTCGTTTGCAGGGCGCCTGCCCCCTCTCTGTGGAGCTTGGTCCCTGGGGCCAGCCCCCGCATCTTCCCTTTTGTCTGACTTCTTCAGACTTACGCGCAGAGCCAGGCACAACACGGTGCCGAACAAGGTGACTGTTGAATTACAGTACAAAATCAGTTTGAAGAAAGTATTTTAAAACCAAGCAACAGTGGCTTATGTCTGCAGTCTTTTTATAAATATAATTGTATTATTATTAAAGTGTTTTACGGAGAGGTTACCGTTTCACAATTCAGGCAACGCGTACCTTTCTCTTTTCTTCGCTTTCCCCCGTGCCCCCTCCCGCCCCGCGCCCACAAGTTGATAGTTCGTTTCCCACATAGTGCATACTGACTACCATGATTGCATTTGGTCACCCTTCCTCCCTTCCCTCTGTGTCCCCTTTCATACTCCCTAAGAAGCAGAACGAAAGAAAAAGAAAAGAAAGAAATAGACACATACCCACAAACACAAATAACAGCATCATAAAGAGCCCATGTTCCATTTCCTGGAACTTGCTTTGGTAAATTGTATTTTGCCTGTTCAGAAGAGTCACGCCCTTGAATTCCTACCCTGCGGGTATCTTCCTTTGGCCTGACTGCTCCTATTTCAGTTATCCTGTCCAGTTATATTTTAGGTCTAGCTTCTATGTAGGAGAGACTACATATGCTGGTGTCTCTTTGAGCTTGGCTTACCTCACTTAGCATGATTTATTTTAGGTCCATCTAGTTCCCTGAAAAATGGCATTACTGTCTTATCCTTCCTAATGGGTGAGTAAAATGCCATGACGTGCACACACTGCGCTGGCTGATCCACTCATCCTCGTGCCTGTGATCTTATCTACACGGGAGGCTGATGTCTGGTGGATCACAGTGTGAGAAAAGTCCGCGAGACCCCGTCTCAGAGGAAGAAGAGGGCAGCGTGGAGCACATCTATCATCCAAGTTATAGCAAGAAGTGAGGGACAGGAGGAGGAGGATCCAGGATTCCCAGACAGGAAGTGAGGCCCTCGGGTTAAAAACAGTCCAGTGCAAAAAGAACTGGAGGCATGGCTCAGCGGTAAACCACCCGCCTAGCAAGCACAAGACCCTGCGTTCAAACCTCTGTTCAAACCACCAAGAGATGTATTATAGAAGACACTGCCCATGGATTCTGAGCGCCTCACCTGGGCCCTGGGTCCCGGCAAGCACCCGCCCACTTAGAGCCAACAGCGCCTTCGAGTCCCTTCCAGACCCTCCGGGCCACCAGTGTCTCTGGTCACCGGCCACGTCCCCTGGCTGGGCAGCAGCCCCAGGCACGGTTCCCACCGCGGTGTGGGAAGCATGCGCTTTCGGTGCAGCATCACGGAGTTTGTCTCGTAATCCAGGACCCACGGAAATGAGGCCAAACAGAGAGGGAAAGGGGGGGCCTCCGCTGCGCTCCCCAAACCTGGACTTTCCAAGAGCTACTACCACGGCCTCAGCGGTGGGAAAGGTGGAATTCTGGAAGCAGCCACCTGTTAGAGGATGGTGGTCCACGGAGAGAAATCTGAAGCGAGCTTTTGGCTGGAAAGAGAAAGAACCACCGTTGACGACAGCCGCGTGACTCCTGAAGTCACCAGACTCCAACAGGACTCGGGGTTCCCAGTCACGCCTCACGGGAGGACCTGAAGGTGAGGGAAACGCCCCAGGGGCCGCCGAGGCTGGCCAGGTCAGCGCCTGCAGGGCCGGGGTCGGGCCCAGCTCCCACAGTTCCATCTGGGCGGATAAAAGGCTGCTGGGGCCAGCATGGCGCCCACACGCGGGCCCCCCCGCTGGCCCCCACCCCCTTCCCCGTGTAGCCACTCCATAGCGGCCCCGAGTGCCTGCGGGGGGGCGGCGGGGACAGGGCACCCGGCCCGCCCGGGCCCTGCCGGCCCAGAGCCATGACCCGCTCCCCGCAGGCCCATGGTGTTCTCGGGGACAGATAGGGGGACAGACCGGGAGGTGAGTGCCAAACACCCAGGTGGCTGCCGCTCACCCCTCTTCCCTGGGGCATCGCTTGAATTGACACAGCAAGCGTGGTTCTCTTTACAACCAGGGGAAAAACAAAATGAAGCTGTTTCCTTCCGACTCAAAAACAAGTAAAAAGAGAGGGAGGAGGGAGAAAGGGAAGAAGGGAGGGAAGGAAGGAGGGAAGAGGAAAGCAAAGGAGGGAAGGGAGAAGGAAAAGAGGGAGGAGGAAAGGAAGAGAGAGGGAAGAATCTGAAGATTAGTTGTTTGTCGGAACGAATGCAGCGTTCACGATGACTCGCCTTAAACGGGTTACAGTATGGAGAGCTCCTCAGGCCGGAAAATTCTGCTCTGAGCGCCTCAGAGGACTGACTGCCTGGGCGCAGAAGAAGCCCTGCAGCTACCATTCAGAGGCTCTGCACGCCCTGCGGAGGAAAAGCGTCCCGGGCTCTGGGTCCCCGTCAGGGTGCTCCTCCTCTGGGCCATGGTGGGGGGGGGGGGGCGCTCGCCCTTCCATCCGTGCCGGAGAGGAGCCTGTCCTCGTCTGGCAACATCCAGCGAAATCATAGTTGAGTCTAAGTAGCACCTGCCTGCAGTTAACAGTTGGGGACGACAGGAAAGTATGGAGACAAAAGCCAAGCCACTGCATCTCCTGGGTTTTCTTTTTGCCTCACACAACCCAGACACAGAGCTGAAGTCACAAGCGCCAATAGCGCCAACAGAAAAGCAAAACCAAACCCAAAATTCTGCCCTTTCTAGCCAAAGGATGGGGACAGAAAGCATTTGGCCCGGTAGCTGCTGTGTTCAAGCCAAATGCTCCTGAGGCTTCGGCCCACCCATGGCAGCTAGGACCAAGCGGGAGCCTGGACCTGTAGCCCCAGGAGGCCATAAGGAGGCACCCCGCTCCCAGCAGGGAGGCGCCTGAGGAGGCCTGCTGGAGAGACAGGACATCTGCCACCACTGCAGCAGTGAGGGGCAGGAAGGGACTTCTTCCACCCCTCTTAGCCAGCGATGCATCGGCAAGGCCCGATGGGCAGCCAGACCTCCTTCCCCGCTTGGTAGCAATGCCACTCTCCTGGCAGTGGCGAGGCAAGTCCTCTCCTTCCTCCTCAGAGCAGCTCCAGAGGAGACCAGCTGAACAGCAGGTCGACATAAGAGGCAGAGTCCCGTAGTAATAGGAATCAAAATGCCCAGGTTTCCATCAAAAGTCATTTATCAAAGCAAAAACCAGGACTTCAACTGGAAGGAAAAATTATGACCAATGGATGTTGACACAGAGATGAAGAGCTATTAGAATACCGCGACAGGTCTCACATTGCTTCTGACAAAAAGAACGTGTCAGCAAACAATCAAAACAGACAAAAAATCAGAAGAGCCCAGGAAACATGAAAGATACACAAATGAACAAAACAGAAAGTCTAGAACCGAAAAATACCATAACGGAAAGAAAAACGGCAGCAGGTGCTTTCAACGGCAGAACAGAAGCACCAGAGGAAAGAACAGGCCGAGTCGACAAGTGGACAGTAGAAATTAACCTAAAACAGAGAGAAACTCCATTTTAAAGAGCGCCGAGAGCCCTACAAACATGCAAGATCGTTACCAAGATCTGACAGTCGTGTCACTGGAACCCCAAGAGGAGGAGGTGCCATGACTTCAGAAAACGACTCAGAGAAATAATGACTGAAAACTTTCCAGACGTGACAGAAAAGTATAAGCCCCAGAAATCAAGAAGCTGGGCAGACACCGACCAGAACGCAGCCACTCACCCCAAGGAACGCAGCTCAAAACAATCTCTAAAGACCTAGGGAGACACTGGACGAGCAGCCGGAGAGGAAACTTCCTCCAGTCATTGGCTCACGCAGCGCTTGAGCCACGTTTCCAGCCCAGCTTTTAAGGGGTTCATTGGAGATGAAGTCTTACAGCCTTTTCTGCCTAAGCAGATTAGGCATTCTCCAGATTAGGATTAGGATTCTCCAGAGCTCAGTCTCCCGAGTAGCTAGGAGGTACATCAGGGAAAAGGCGATCTGAGCCACAATAGGCATCTTATCTAAAGCCGCAGGAGTTCAAATGAACTTGCACAAAAATACTTAAACTGATGGAAAAAAAAAAGGAGATAGGAACCCAGAATCATAACTCTAGAAAACATGTTGTGGGAAGTAAAGGTGGAATTAAGGTATCCTCAAGTGAAAAGCAGACAGTTGCGTGCTAGAACCCCAGTCCTGAAGGAAACCAGAGAAAGACACTTGGAACAAAGAGATAAATGAAGAAGCTACCCCTGGTAGTTAACGTGGAACTCGAGAGAAAGCAAAGTAAATGAGGTGAGAAACAGAGATGGAAAGGACAGAGTTGAGACTTACCATATCAAAACCTGCACGAGACATAGTGGTCTGAAAACACCAATAGAAACCAGCCGGGTGGACTTTAAAACACGCTCGAAATAATGATCGAGGGAGCTTTAAAGGAAAAGGATTCAAAAAGATAAATCACACAGACATTATTCAAAATCAAGGCGTATTGGCTACAGTAACATACGAAGGTAGAAGGTGCCCATGGCCCGTGAGGGCCATGGTAAAAGGGCTAATTCACAGGAGAAGGCCACAGTGTCAAACAAGTCCACATCGGAAGAGAGTTGGCCAATGTGTGACGCAAAATCTGATGGAACTGAACGGAGAAAGAAACAACTCTGCTATTAGAGGTTACTACTTTGACTACTTCTTCAACAGTCGATCGAGCAAGAGGGACTGTGCATGGTGGTGGTGTACACCTGTGATCCCAGCACATGGGAGGCTAAGGCAAGAGGATGGTACGCTTGGGGCTACTTGGGGCTACACAGCAAGATTCTGTTCTCATTGTGGGTTGGGACGGGAAAGAAAAACTGGGAGAAAGCAAGGGAAGGGGTAACATCGCCCCAGAAGAAATGTACTCCTTACCTAACTTAGATAACTGAAACTTCTCTGTACACCTCCTTTATAATAACTGTTGGGGTCAGCTGCACCTTTAAGGGGCCACAGCTGACCTCGGCCTGTCCCTCCCCTTCCTGTCTTTAACAGGAAGAGAAGCCCCTGTCCCTGGGGCTAGCACGTGTGTTATGGCGGAGGGGTACCCCAGGGGCCCATCCTTGAGGGGCTGGACCTCTGCCCCAAAAGGAAGTCTCCTGACATCACTTGAGGGACAGCTCCTTGGGACCAATCGGGGCCCCTCTCTTGTGCCCGCCTTTGGGGTATATCTGGGAGGCTCCTCATTTGAATAAACAGAAGCCCTAGAGGTTTTCTCCAGGGGCCGCGCATCCGTGTCCTTCTTGGCGGTTTTGGGGCACCCTGCGACCACACGCCACCGAGGCTACCTGTGGCCATCGCTCCCGCGTGAGAGCGATAAAGGACCACCCAGGAAGGGGCGGACAAACCCCTTCCCCCCCCCCAAGTGAGAGGAAGTAGAGAGAGAGAGAGAGCCCACAAATAATATTACAAATTTTAACACCCAAAAAAAGACCTTTCTCATAAAACGACTTCACAACAATCAAAAGAACAATTAAAAGACGAGCCCAGCTGTACTATTAGCAAACAATTTGACAGAATGAGGATGTAACCAACATTGATAGAACAATCCGATTACACGCAGTTTGTCCAGCATCTGTGGCCCACACCGCTGTGTAAACAAAATGACCTAAGCACTTTAAAACAGACCTGAAGGGCTGGGAATATGGCCTAGTGGCAAGAGTGCTCACCTAGCACTGGGTTCGATTCCCCAGCACCACATATATAGAAAATGGCCAGAAGTGGCGCTGTGGCTCAAGTGGCAGAGTGCTAGCCTTGAGCAAAAAGAAGCCAGGGACAGTGCTCAGGCCCTGAGTCCACAGCCCCAGGACTGGCAAAAATAAATAAATTAATTAATTAAATAAAATAAAAATAAAACAGACCTGAACAAGGCTAACAGAAGTGAAGCCCCTTCCCTTCCCCTCGCCTCCCTCTCCTTCCCCTCTCCTTCCCTTCCATTTCCTCCTTCCTTCTTCCTTTGCAGAGCAGCCTCCAGCAGCTCATGGCATTGGGAGGTGGCGGCACCCACCCACCCTGCGCCCCTTCTGCCTTCCCTGCCTCTGGGCTCCCCTCAGCAGCACCCTAACCCCTCCCCCCGGCTGCGGCTGCTGCTGCCATGCACAGGTGCTGGGAAAGCACCTGCGTCCGGCAGACTTCCTGAGCCCACCGCGGGAGGCCGCTCCCACAGGTGACCGAGAGCCTGGAACCCGTCCCGGTGCGCTGCGCTGCCCCAGAGGCTCCGGCCCGTCCTCCCCTCCGCCTTCTCTGCCCCCCTCCTTTGTGCTAGTATGTGGGGTCGGCGTGGACGGTCCAGGTCCTCTCCCGCCAGCTCTTCACGCGTGTGCAAGCAGCCCTTATCCACGCAGGGCGAGGCCACGGGCTTCACTGTCTTTGGGGAACCTACCCCACCTGCCTCCGCGCCAGCTCCGGCCCTGGCTCGTCCCCGACGGGCACCTCTGCCTGGGCCGCACGGCTGTGGCACGTGAGTGGGGTGTCCCAACAGAGGGTGTGCACCATTGTGGCACACGCGTGTGTCGTGTCCTCTGCCAACAGGTCCGCTACACAGACGGCGCCTGACTTGCGGTAGTGCGCGCCCAGATGCCGGGAGCCCCCTGCTCTTTGCCCGCAGACCGCTGCTTCTTGCTGAAGTGGATTTCTAGGGGGGCACGGACTGGCTTGAGGGGTTCTGCACACCTCGGTAGCTGCTTTGTCACCGGCTCTGTTCAAGGCAGGAAGAGCTGGCCCTCGGCCTTGAGCTTCTTAGCCTTTCCCTCGCTGCCTGTCTTCTGGGCGGGAGAGCCGAGGACTCCCGGGTTCCTGGTCTGAGCGGGCCCCAGCCGCCACGTCCACCGTGTGGCTTCCTGGGCCCGGCGTCCCCCACGGACAGGACCCGTGCCGCCGCGGCCTTGAGATCCAGTCTTCCCAGGCGGTGCCAGGCCCGGCAGGGCCCCGGTGTCAGCCTTTCCCAAGGCTGCGGAACGCAGGCCTGCAAGTCACGGGCTCCCCACCCTCCTCCGGATCTCCCCCGGGGCTCCCCATCCTCCTCCGGATCTCCCCTGGGGCTCCGCACCCTCCTCCGGATCTCCCCCGGGGCTCCCCATCCTCCTCCGGGTCTCCCCTGGGGCTCCGCATCTCCCCCCCCGGGGTTCCCCATCCTCCTCCGCATCTCCCCCGGGCCGGCCGTCCTCAGCCGGGGCGGTGGCATCACTGTGGGGGTTCAGGTGAAACAGCAGAATCAATGGCTTTCACCACTGACAGCAGGCACGCCAGTACACACGGGGCCTGCAGCCGCCACCCTACGGAGTCCAAAGGGATAGCCACCGTCCATCCCTCCCGCAGCGGCCCACCCCTGCTCCACCTGCCCCTGCCCCACCCCTGCCCCGCCCCAGCCCCTGCCCACCTCTGCCCTGCCCCTGGCACTGCCCACCCCTGGCCCTGCCCACCCCACCTCGCCCCTGCCCCTGCCCACCCCTGCCCCACCCCAGCCCCTGCCCGCCTCTGCCCCGCCCCTGTCCCTGCCCCACCCCTGCCCCTGCCCACCTGTGCCCTGCCCCTGCCCACCCCCACCCCGCCCCTGCCCCTGCCCACCTCTGTCCAGCCCCTGCCCCTGCCCACCCCTGCCCCTACCCACCCCTGCCCCTGTCCCTGCCCACCTCTGCCCCGCCCCTGCCCCACCCCTGCCCACCCCTGCTGCCCCGCCCCTGCCCCACCCCTGCCTTTCGAGGCACACTTACTCTCCAGGGACTCACCTCCTCCCAAGGATGTGCCAATGAGATCACGCAGGGCTGCCTTTCTCCCCTCCTCCCCTCCCCTCCCTCCTCCTCCTCTCCCTCCTCCTGCATCCCCTCCAGGCCTGCTCCCAGAGGGCCCCCCCCTTTGGGACAATGCCAGTGCTTTGGGGGGGGGAAGCGCCGTCGAGGAGGCGGCAGTGATGGGGAGAGGCGGCGGCAGTTCCGTGCGTTTTGCTCAGAACCAGCAGCGGCTCTCCAGTAACTCACGCGCGCAGCCACCAGGACACTGGCTCCCGTCTCAGAGGAGCGGTGACTCCGGCCATCTTCCTGTTGCCCTAGAAACCGGGAGCCCGAGCGCGCCTCCCGACCGCGAGGTCACAGCCCCTCCTGACGCCCGTCCTGAGCAGCAAGGCCTTCTCACCGGGGCACGGCGGGGGCTCTCCTGCCCTGAGGGGGTGGCCCCGGGCCTGTCCGGTGGCTCCGCGCCCTCTGTGGAGGGCCGCCGGGCAGGAGAGGCGGCAGCCGGCCGCGCCGTCCAGCCGGGAGCACGGGGCGCGCCCGCCCCGAGGCGCTGGGCCCAGGCTGGCTCCCAGACACCTGCGCGGGCAGCCCGGAGCCCAGCGCTGTCGCCGCCGGCAGAGCCGGAGCGCGGGGCGGCCCTCCACGCCAGGCTGCGGGAACGGCCCCCCGACTGCCCTGGGCCAGGCTGGGCACCGGGGCTGCTGCCGGCGGGCAAGGTGTCCACTTGCCCAGCCAGGACCTGGGCAGCAGACGGGGGAGGGCAAAGGACATCCAGGTCCCAGCAGCGCAGCGGTAAGGGTGGCTGGAAAGCCCCACCCCGGCTCTGCCCGCTGCCCAGCGTGAGGCAGGCGCCGGGGCCAGGCTGTCAGCAGGCAGCAAGGGCCCCGCAGGCGGGAGCGTGGGTGCAGGGAAATGCCGCCCGGTGTCCCAGCGGGAGCCCGACGGCTCGGCGGGACCGGCGTGCGTCCCCGGCCCAATCACCTCGGGGCTCCTGACCGTCCTGGCTGGCAGTGCCGGCCTCCGCCAGCCGAGCAGGGCGGGCGGGCCTTCCGACAGATGGCCGCCGTCCTCTTCCGTGTGGGGGTACAGAGGGAGGGGGCCCTGCGTGACAGGACAGGATCTGCCGCCCGTGTCTCCCTCGGCCTTACCGGTCCACACGCTCCATGAAGAGCGCTTCCTCTTCGTCTTTCCTGGGAGCAGCGGGCCTGTCAGCCGCGCACACCTCGGCGCGAATCCCTTTCCCCTGCACAGGCCTCCGTTTTTATTTTTATTTTTCGCCAGTCCTGGGGCTTGAACTCAGGGCCTGGGCACTGTCCCTGAGCTTCTTTTGCTTGAGTCTAGCACGCTGCCACTTGAGCCACAGCGCCACTTCTGCTTTGGTTTGCTTTGTCTGTTTATGTGGTTCTGAGGAATCGAACCCAGGGCTTCACGCATGCTAGGCAAGCGCTCCACCACCAGGCCGCATTCGCAGCCCCACGCACAGGCCTTCTTAAAACATGACCCTCCCAGGCTGGGAACATGGCCTAGTGGCAAGAGTGCTTGCCTCATATACGTGAAGCCCTGGGTTCGATTCCTCAGCACCACATATATAGAAAATGGCCAGAAGGGGCACTGTGGCTCAAGTGGTAGAGTGCTAGCCTTGAGCAAGAAGAAGCCAGGGACAGTGCTCAGGCCCTGAGTCCAAGACCCAGGACTGGCAAAAAAATAAACACAAAAAACATGACTCTCGCCATGCCAGACCAGAGCCTGCTTCCCTATGAGGCTATGACTCTCACACCTGAAATCTTACTCAGCTGGTATCAGCTTGTGTAATTTCAGGATATCAAGGACTCAGGAGATATCTCTAGAGCAGTGAGAGACAGACATACAGACACACAACAGACAAATGGTCTGATTAGCAACAGACTCTACCTCAGCCACAGTGAGGGTGAGAAAACAGTGGAGTTGAACTTCAGAGTCGGGTGAAGAGCTTTCGAACCCAGAACATATGTTCCAAGCCATCAATCACATTTGGGAATAAATTTCCACATATGCAAATTTGGTGAAAGTTTGCCTCACTCTGCCGTCTTTCTGAGGAAACTTTACCCTAACGAAGGCAGTGACAGCAAAAGGAACGTAAGAAACGTGGAGTTCAGAAAACAGCTGCATCACCTCCAAGCGGGCTGTGAGGAGAAATTCTAGTCTTAGGATGGAGAACCAGCCATCAGCGCAGCGCCGTGAAGACGCTGACGTCTCTGTCTTACACGTCGACTCGTGCGTGTTTCTCCCACCAAGATGGAAGCATAAAGGCAATTAGCCCAGCCAGGAGACACAAAGAGTTATGGAAGAGCGCCAGGATCTGCATGAGGCGTGCTGACACGAGTCTGAGGAACTCACAGACCCTCTCAAAGGCACCCTCCAGTTCTGGTACTTCGAACCTAGGCTGGGCCTATTGACAGAGACCTGTGGCTTGATCTTAAGCAGAGGAGTCGGGGGGTTCACAGTACACGTCCGCTGGTTTTAAAAAGAATCACAGTCTCAACACACTGGCAATTTCAAGGGAGACATAGCTCTGGATTCAGTTCCAAGAGTCGGTGTGAAAGGTCTTCTCTGGCCATTTGTTCATTGGAACCTCCTTGCCCCTCTTCCTCTAGTCCTTGCTTTAGTTCTCTCCTTGGTGTAAATCTCCCCGCTACACCGCCCCTGTGACTGATTCTCCCCCTTGGCTCGATGTCTCGGGATGCCCTGTGTGCTCGTCCGAGGGGCATCTGAGGGCTGGGGAAAGGGAGGGCGCTGGGGCCCCGGCAGGGCTCCGGCACGGCTCCAAGCCGAAGCTCGTCCTTACACCTGACCCGGGACGGGCGACAAAGTGGAATGGAGGTCTCTGGGCAGACGGCCAAGCTATTTGCGAAAAGATGGAAGAGCTAAAAATAATACAACTAACAAAATTACAGGGATCCTGTAGGGTGTGGAAATGACTAAAACTTCTCTTTCATACTGGGACATCAAGTAGAAATTGTCTAAAATTGATCAATCCAAAAACAGAAGTAAAAGCATTTTATTTAGAATTATGGTGCTAACAACAAGATCTGAAAACATAAACTGTTAAAATGGTTCTCTCCTGAGAGCCGGACTAGAGGTGGGAAGCTTTCCTTTTTCATTTAATATCAGTCTACACTGCTTTAATATTTTTACTTTGTGTGTTTATTACTTTTATAATTTTAAAAAATGTTGGGGAAAAGCCATGTACACAGACTTCAATATCCTTGTTCCCTGTAAAAATGTCTTCACTTATTTATGATTTAGTATTATGCCACTGGACTTTATAGAGGGTCAATATAAAAAATGGCCATCCAAAGAGTATATCTATATTGTTTGAAAACTGCAATAAAAGACATTCACATCTATGATGTCACCTAATGTCCCCTATGTGAAGATTCATGCTGCAAAATTCCAGAAATTCACACCTGAACAAAGTGTGTCTCGCCAGGGGGGAAAAAAAAACAACACCACCTCGACTGCAGATAGGAAGGACGAAGGGGTTGACATCCTTTAATAGAGACAACCTTTCTCGAATTTACAAGAAAAAAAAACACCTCCCAAATATTCAGAGACAGAGAGACAAAGACAAAGAGAGATGCAAAGTCTCTTACAGATGAAGAAATAAAACGTGGCCAGACAAGGCTGATCCCTACTTTCACCTCTAGCGGAACGACAGGAACAGATGATAAGGGCAGGGTGGGGACCCGGCCCCCGGACTGGGGCGCAGAAACTCCGCCTTCCACCGGGCACGGCAATGACACAACAAAAACCATCCCTGAAGGGCCCTGGAGCCCAGCAGTTCCACCTCCCGGAGCTCGGGACGTGGAAACACCGGCATAGCACCAATCACCGAACCGGAGCGACTTCAGCAACAGAGGATCAGTCTTTCCTTGTTCTAGGGACTGGAGGTTGGACGACTGAGAGGCCGCCGGCTCCAGGCCTCTGTCTCCATCCAGTCACAATCCCACGTGCTCTCCGGCACGCGCGCGCACACACACACACACACACACTCACTGGACTTCCCTTTTCTGTCCTTTTCCAGCGCCGAGGGTGGAACCCAGGGTCTTGCGCACGCGTGGCAAATCCTCTACCACTGAGCTAACCTGCCCAGACCTTGGGCTTGTAAGGCAGGATCTCGCTATGTAGCTCGGGTTCAGAATGAACTCACTGGGTAGCTAGCCAAGGTGGCTCTGAACCTGGTCCTCCTGCCTCCACCTCCCAAGCGCTGAGACTACAGGCACGTGCCGCCTTGCCTCCCTCATCTCTTTTTCATGGAAATGCCCTCCCCCCTTTCTGAATTGATACGTTCTTGGTTCAAGACATCCCTTCCCTGCTCGCCTTGGCTCCGGGTCCGACAGGGCCTGTGGACAGGGATGTTCCGGCCATTGCCCTAGGGTGCCCGAGACACTGCCGCACCAAAGGAACAGACCGCAGTTTAAGGAGATGACGGCCTAGTTCTGTCCTCTTACTGGACTGGCTAGTGTCTCCTCTATGTTGGTGCTCACCCAGAGCCGCAGCGTGTGACCCTACTTAGAGACATTTTCAGACGTAATTCACTACGACGGGATCATGCCGGATTAGACGCACTGATGTCGTGAGTGGTGTTTTCAAGAGGGGAGGCCCCGTGGACCCCTGGGAAGAAGGCTGAGTGACCCCCACGCAGCAGGCTGGTGGCCACAGCAAGATCCCCGGCCACCAGGGAGCTGGGGCGAGGGCTGGGAAGGCCCCTTACCGGAGCGCTCTTCCGCAACCGTCCCCTGCCCCAACCACCCCAGTCTCTCTGGCCAGAGATACAAATCCCCGCCTGCCCAGAGTCCACTCTGTACTGTCACCGCACCGCCGTGCCTTGTTCTACCTGGGTCGTTTATACCTTGGGTGTCAACTTGCCTTACACTACGTTGGCATGGTTGTTTTTTTATTATTGTTAATGCCCTAGCCACCTATTTTCCAAACGAAGGTTCCCGATGGGCACACCCACGCCGGGCTTGGCACTGTGAAAGGTCGCATGGGCCCTCCGGACAGCCTAGAGTGGGCCTCGTGGCTCCCAGGGCTAGGGGCGCCGGCGTGGGTGCCGGCAAAAAGGGCTAGGTTCCTTTCAAGGTTTGGCAAAGGCCCTCAAGCTGCCTGTGCTGACGGGGGTCCTGAGCAGCGAATACACTAAAAGCCACTACGTTGTCTTGTTTCCCACGGTGGGTGAGGTGACGTGCGTGAACCGTATCTCGACAAAGCGCTTTAGAACCACGACAACAAAGCGCGCATCTGCAGACGCAGAGCAGCCCCGCCAGCAGCCTCCGCTCTGAAGAGTGGCGGCGGTGGAGAGAGAGCGGAGACCTTCGCGTTGACTGTCCCCCTGTGTCGCCACCTTAGTTCTGGATGGAAAAAAATGAACGTTATAATAAAGGCGATGTACAGAGGAGTTAGCGTTCCATAAACCAGGTGAGGAGCACATTTCCTCGTGGACAATGTCACCCCTTCCCTCGCTCTCTCCCAGTTTTTCCATCCCCTCCACCCCCACAACACAGTGAACACCACTGCTGCACAGGGTCACCCCCTGTCCTGCCATGCCTGGGCCCCCCCTTCCCCCCCCAAAGACAGATGAACCAGCAAACAGGCAAAGAGAGCAACAACGGGAAATAGAAACCTCCTGTTCCCACTTTCTGGAGTTCACTTCATCATTCTTTCTGGACTTAGCCCTCCTCTCTCTCTCTCTCTCTCTCTCTCTCTCTCTCTCTCTCTCGGCCAGTTGTGGGGTTTGAACTCAGGGCCTGGGCGATATCCCTGAGTTTCTTTTGCTCAAGCATAGCACTCTACAACCTTGAGCCACAGCTTCACTTCTTGCTTTCTGGTGGTTAATTGGAGATAAGAGTCTCACAGGCTTTCCTGCCCTGGCTGGCTTTGAACCAGGACCCTGAGATCTCAGCCTCCTGAGTAGCTAGGATTACTGGCATGAGCCACCGGCGCCTGTCTCGGCCTTGTTTCTGTCCCGTGTGAATGGTTGCGATTAGCCCTGACTTTTGTTATTTGGGCACCCAGTATGGACTTCTCCGAGAGGAAAGCAGAAGGCTGTTATGGGTGGTGGCTTCTGCTGGCAGGGTGTTCTGTGAGCTCCTTGACGTCTCTAGATGTTTGCGAGCACACACGCCACGGAGGGCCGGCTTCCTGTGAACAGCCTCGGTGTCTGCGGGCTCAGCCAGAGGAACACGGGTCGCACACACGAGTGAGTTCACACAAAGGTGTGTGCTCCGCAGTAAATAGCAATAGTGCGGCGGTTTATCGCCCCCCCCCCCCCTCGGGCTCTGTATCCATTATGTCACTTGGAGAGGGTCTGGCACGAACCTTGTCCTCGGCAAGCGTAATTGAAAGATGGATGAGACACAAAGCACCTTTTCATTTTCTCGGAGCTGCAGCTGGGACGTGGGCTCCGCGGCACCCAGCCGGCGCGGCCCTGACTCGAGGGCCCGGCGTGGGGAGCGCGGTCAGCGTGGAAGTTCATGGCACGACGCGTGCTTCCGCTGCTTCCAGCCACACGGGCTGGCGGCTCTAACGGCGGCCTAGGTCCGGAACGGCTCTTAGAGCGTTGCTTCCACGCGGGCTTCAAGGAAAGCAGCAGAGGCGAGCAGGGTGGATGGACGACGGGTGGAAAACCTGACCTGGCGTCGGCACGCGGTGCACCCTCTCGGCCGTGCGCTGGCCCCCTCCACCCGGCCTTGCTGTCGCGGGTGAGCGGGAAGAGCGGGGCTGTGGCCAGGGCCAGGTGGGGGCTGACACGTGGAAGAGGCAAGACCGGGGGTGCCCCCCTCCCCCCCGCCCCCCCCCGTGGGCACAGGCCCCGCCCGCCCCGCCCCAGCCGCTCTCGATGGAGCCGGGGTGTTGAGGGCCCGGCAGGGTTGTGCGTGCCTCTCAGGACTGCAGCACGGGGCGCCCGGGACCCCGCGTCTCGCTGCCCGCGGCCGCCTCAGCCGGGGGCGCCGTCCGCCGGCCCGGGGCCGGGGCTGCTGGGGAGCGCGGCCCACGTTCGGTGACGGCACAGGCCGGGAAGGACCCGCGCCTCCAAGGCGCCCAGACCCACGGCAAGGCGCGGGCGGCCCTGGCCGCACGCCAACCCCCAGCCGGGGTCCCGGAGCCGCGGAGCCGCGTCCCGGACGGACGAGGGCTGTTCTATACTCACCGAGTGAGTGGCTGGTCGGAAGGCTCCTGTTCCCTGCTGCACTCCAGGCTCATCCCATCACGCGGTGGGTTCTCAGATGGGAGGGAGGGCAGTGCTTGTGATACGGGGCCCTCCGCCCTCTCCCCCCGTGCTGCACGTCCGGTGCTCCTTGTTGCCTGGCTGGTTCGCACGCCGGGGGGGGGGGGGGGGGAGCCCAGGCCCCGTGTGCGCCAGGCCAGAGCTCTGCCACGGGGCCACACTCCCGGTTCTCGCCAGGGCAGCAGCTGCGCACAACACTGGGGTCAAAACACGAAGGCGGGGCTGGGGAGATGGCCTCGTGGTAGAGTGCCCGCCTTGTAGACATGAAGCCTGGGTTTGATTCCCCAGCACCACATATACAGAAAATGGCCGGAAGCGGCGCTGTGGCTCAAGTGGCAAAGTGCTAGCCTTGAGCGGGAAGAAGCCAGGGACAGTGCTCAGGCCCTGAGTCCAAGCCCCAGGACTGGCCAAAAAAATAAATAAAATAAATAAATAAATAAAAACACGAAGGCGGCGGGCTGCCATGACGGCTCCAGGGAGGCCGGGGCGGGGGGACACGCGCCACGTGGGAAGCCACGTGTTTGTCTCAGCGGCTCTGCCTCTCCCCCTCCGGACTCGGGCCTGCCCGCTGCCTCTGCGGGCTCCTGGCCCAGCCTGCACGTGGCTCAGAGGACGCGGAGAGCCCGCCAGCCCACGGAGCAGCCCGGGACCCGTCGCCACGCCCTCACGGGAGCCGCGCCTTTCCTCTGCGCCCACCTGCCTCTCTCAAAGTTCACAGCAACAAGAGCAGCAGCCGGAGGCCGCGGGCAGGAGCCGGGGCGGCCGGGGGGGGGGGGGGGGGCGGGGCAGGGCCTTCTGCGTGGGAAGCCAGGGCCAGCCCCGAGAATCCTCCGGAAGGTCCCCCTGCCCTGCGGCATCGGTCCTCCCAGGGAGGTTTCGGGAGGCCTCGGCTGGCATCCGGGGGACTTAACTGTGACCTTCCCGGCGTGGCCCACAAAGCAGAACAGGAGAGAATTTGGGAGCCAGACAGTTTCATAACACGGGATAATGGATTCATCCAAGGTATGAGGTATTGATTTAGCATCACCTGAGAAGCCGTCCTAACTCTCCGTGAGAACGTGCTTTCAGTTTAAAATCTTCTAATGGATCTGTCGATTTCACTGACTTCCCCCGGTTAGGTCTAAGTCTCGTCTTCGGATCGCACTGTCATGAGCGCAGTTGTGTAACAAATGGGGTTATGAGATGTGTCCGCTTTCCCGACGAGCCTTTCCCAGGGCTGCAGCTGGCCCGCCTCGTCCCGCGCTGGCCCGGGCTGTCCCGGGACAGGCAGCAGCTTCGGAGGTGAGTCCTCTGGGTGGGGGTAGCACGTCCGCAGGGACCCACCAAGGTGGCCCCTGGCATCCCCATCTGTGCCGGGGCTTGCGTGGGGCCCGTCGTGATTTAATTTTTACGCGGTTGCCAGACTAGGCCCCTCTGCTTCACAAAGGAAGGGACTCACCAAGTCCCGCTGCTCCCCTATGCGAACAGCAACGGTGCTCACAGAAAGCACTGGCTGCCGAGTCTGGGCCGGGGCCTTTTCCGCGTGCTATGCCACTGTTAGCCATTTAATCTCGCAAATCATGGCATATTATCAGCTGGATGCCAGTGGCTCACACCTGTAATCCCAGCCACTCAGGAGGCCGAGACCTGAAGCGTAAAGCCGGCCCCAACTGGAAAGTTCATAAAACTCTTATCTCCAATTAACCACTGAAAAGCTGGACGTGGCGCTGAGGCTCGAGGGGCAGAGGGCTAGCCTTGAGCACAAAAGCTCAGGAACGATGCCCAGGCCCCGAGTTCAAGCCCCAGGACTAGTGTGTACACACTCATACACACAATCACGTATCATTCATATTTACAAGGGCACACTAAAGCACGGGCTCAGATATCCACCCAGGGTCTCGGGGCTAGGATGAAGGAGCTACGACGTCCCTGAGACGGCTGGCAGTCAAGGCTGCCCTGCAGTGCAGGCTCTGCAGTGCTGAGCGGAGCCCAGCAAGGCCGGACATTCCGGGGGGGAGGGGGGGGTGCTGGAGGCTCCGGCTCCAATGGGTTGTGGTCAAGGTGGCAGTGGCCCCTGGCAGGGGTCCCGGGGGCCCCTGGGAGGCCGGGGTGGGCAGGGCTGGGCCGGCCTGCAAGCCACCCTCTGAGCCACCCAGACCCACCACCAGTCGTGGAAGCTTCCCCGTCCTTTACCGCGTACACCCCACCTGCGTACACGGCGTTTGGTTTTCTTTTTATTGGTTTTGTTGCCTTGCTATGGGAGCCTTTCCCAGGACTTTACCATAACCGTGTTTTCGAGTGAGGCTGACGATGTCTCCCTTAAGGGGCGTTAATAGTTGAATACACTGTTCTTGAGGTGCACCTACTTATGAAATAAACGATAACAAGCGCACGAGAGCGTCCCGCGGAGCATTCTCAGCCCGTCGAATGTTCAGAACTTTGCTTCAACTTCCTGACTCAGACGGCGGGAAGGGGGTGTCTTTTCTTTCCAGAACCATCTCTGCTCAAGTAGAAAACTCGCCCAGGCCGTTCGGAAGGCGTTTGGAAGGTGGCCGGAGCCGCCCGGGCCGCCCGCTCGAGGGCGGTGGCACGCGGCCCACGGAGCCCGTGACCGGCGGAGGCCCGGGGGCCCGCGGCGTGGCGAGGACCCCGCCGTCCAGAGCGCTCAGAGCGGGTCCCCCGCGGAGCACAGCCCTCCCGCGGCCCACGGGACGCCCCGCCGCACCGGGTCCGCCCCGAACCGCCGCCCCCCGAGCTCTTCCTAGGGGCCGGCCTCCCCTCAGCGGCCAGGAATCGCCCTCCGCGCTCCACAGCACGGCCAGGGCAGCCCTCCGAGCGTGGGTGCGAGCTGGGAGCCCCACGGCCCCCCCCCCACCCTCCAGCCCGCCACAGCGGATGCAGAGGGGCGCCGAGACCCCCCCCCCCGGCCGACCCCAGAGAAGGAGGCCCCCTCCCCCACGGCTGCCGGGCCGCCCGTCCTCGGGGGCTCGTGTCCACCCGTCCTGTGCTCACCGAGGGGAGGAAGTGGGGTGGACCTCGGGGGCTCTTGGGGGGCCCCGCGAGTCAGCCTCCCCGCTCGTCCTCTCCGAGCTGCCGCGGAAGGCTGGGTTTGGCCCCCAGTCAATGAGTCATGTGCACGGACGGCACCCGTCACCTCTTCCCGGGCGTTCAGTGCCGGTCCCAGCTGGCTGGTGGGGGGCTGGATCTCGGGTGACACCCCGACCCCCTCGCTGGAGCTCTGCACACTCGGGGGGGCGGAGGTGTTAGTTACATCTTTTATTTCTTTGGTTTCTCCCCCACCCCCATTTCCTTCCTTTGCCCTTTTTTCTCGCCCTCCTTCCTTCCTCAGGGCTTGCACCTGCTGAGCAAGCGCTCTGCCGTTGACCTTCGACCCCCACCCATTGACCTTTCACCCCCACCCATTGCAGTCCTTGATTTTTATCTATTTATTTTAAAGATCGGACGTCACTGTATCCCAGGCTGGCCTCAAACTCAAACTCCGCCTGTCTCCGCCTCCAACGTGCTGGGATTACGGGCGTGCTTCGCCAAGCTTCGCTCAAATGTGGTTTTGCTCAGAGACTCGCCACGCTTTGCACTGACGTGAACGGATGTCGGTGCGCAGGAGGAGGGCCGGCGTGGACTCCGTTCCGAGGGTGCAAATGTCCGCCCGTGGGAAGGCCCGTGAGGTCGGATGCTCTCCGCTGGCCGGTGCTGAGAGCCCCACGAGCATTAGGCAGGGTGGCAGTGGGGTTTGCTTCGTGGTAGAGACATGGGTAAAGAGCTGGGCACAGGAAAAGCCCCGCGCGCCGGGAGGCCGGCCGGGACTGGCCCCGGGTGGCCCCCGTCTCTCCAGAGTGCCCCTCGGATGACGCAGCGGGCACTGGCTGTTTGTAGGATCACACGCATCTTACAGCTGACGGCACCGACGTGGATCCGCTGGGCAGACCCGAAACAGGGTTCGCAGGTGGTGTGCAGTTTGCTCGGAACATTTTCTATTTTACTCTAGTGCATTTTAAATAGCTCTGGTGGAAGGTGGGAGAAAAACGAGGGAGGAGGTAACAAGTTTGGCAAGAAATGTTGTCACGACCCTAGGTATGGAACGGTAACCCCTCTGTGCGCCACCTTGACGATAACATTAAATTTAAGAAGAAACACGTCGGGTGGTGATCTCCGTAGCTGCCCCTCTTGTCTGTGGCCTGTAGCTTGAACGAGAAGGTGCAGGGAGCCTCAAGCTCACTGTCGGGGAGCACACTCGGGGGTGGGGAGGGCGAGGCCCCGACAACAGCACAGCGACGACGGCACTGCTGCCCAGCAAAAACACAGCGGGGGCTACGGAGGGGACCAGAGTTTGTAGCAGGCTCATGAAGACTTCTTAAAGCACATAAAATGACTTCCAACGTGTTTTTTTTTTTTTAATTCAACATGTTTAAAAACCCTACAGTGACTTCAGTACGCCACACCATCGGCGGTGCTTTCCCGCCTTCTCTTCATACCGCGCGGGCTGAAGGTGACATGCGTGTCACACAAGCACTCAGAAGACGAGCCCCGCCTACGCCGTGGGCAGAGCGGGCCCCGGGCAGGGGCGTGCAAACCCCCTGTGCACGGGTGATAACACGACTTCAAGCTCCGGGAGCCCGAGGGGAGAGGGCGACGTCCACACAGTGAAGCCAACGTCTGTAGCTGTGCCCCCTTCGGACAGAGCGGGTCTGGCCCCCCCACCATCATCCCGAGCCCTTCGGACGGAGCTTTCCCGCCTGAAGCCACCGGCCTTTCTAGACTCTGCAGGCAAGAAATCCTCTTTTTTTTTTTTTTTTACATTTGCTTAAGCTGGCATAAAAATTTCCCACCTAGGCTGGGGATATGGCCTAGAGTGCTCGCCTCCTATACATGAAGCCCTGGGTTCGATTCCCCAGCACCACATATATAGAAAAGGCCAGAGGTGGCGCTGTGGCTCAAGTGGTAGAGTGCTAGCCTTGAGAAAAAAGAAGCC
This sequence comes from Perognathus longimembris pacificus, assembly GCF_023159225.1. Taxonomy (NCBI): domain Eukaryota; kingdom Metazoa; phylum Chordata; class Mammalia; order Rodentia; family Heteromyidae; genus Perognathus; species Perognathus longimembris. Next base: position 2,409,061 of record NC_063162.1, on the reverse strand, counting down.
AGGGACAGTGCTCAGGCCCTGAGTTCAAGCCCCAGGACTGGCCAAAAAAAAAAAAAATTTCCCACCTAGAGGACAGGGGCATCACTGACCGGCAGAGCGCCTGCCTGGCAAGCTCGTGGCCCTGAGTTCAAGCCCCGTGTTGGAACTACCTCAGCTTACTGGAGTGACATGTAGGAACTGAGCAGGTGACGCTCACTCCTGCCAAAGACACACTGCGGACAGGAGACCGCCTTAGCAAATGCTCTGGGCAGGCAGCGCGCCCAGGTCTTACCCCTAATGCCTTTCTGCCCTTTATTCTGATCGGTCAGTACTTAGGTTCACAACCTTGCCTGATTGGCTGGTGTGACTGGGGTCAAATAGTTACCTGAGCCATCAGCCAGATGACCAGGAGCCCTGGACAAACTGTCATGAAAACAGCTCTGCCGCGCCAGCCTCCAACCCCCCGAGAAACACTTTTTATAAGAGGGCAGGGTTGAACTAAACTCAGCGGTGTGTAAGATGGTGGCTAGCCTGACGACGATGCTGCTTTTGTCAAGCAACCGTGTGAACGGAAAAGACTCGAGCTCCCGCTCCCCAGTCCCGGCCCCGCACGCGGGCCGAGCTGCCGCCGCCTTTGCCGCCTTCCACGGGGCCCACACTGTCAGCTCGGGGACCCGGAGCCCCGGCAGGGGCGGCTGCCGGCTGGCCGGGCTGGCCGGAAAGGCCCTGCGAGGGCTGCAGAAGGGCTTCCCCCGCCTCCCGGGCCCGCAGGCCCGAGGCTCCCGGCGCTGCGAGTGGATCAGCAGGTGCGGCTCAACAGGTGTGAGTCAAACGGCTCCAGCGCTGGCTTCGGCTCCAGACTGGGCACGGACCCAGCCCTGCAGAGGGCATTCGTTTCGAATGACAGACATTAGCCTAGGGCTTCCAAGTCCCGTTGCCTCCCCCAGATGGATGCCAGTACTGGACACCGGCGGCGGACGCCAGCGATGGCAGCGAGCGGCGGAGCTTCCGGCTCGGCTTGCCCAGGCCCGCGCCCGCCCCCGGGCCTCCCTGACACAGCTGGCCTGCGCCGATCGGAGAGCGCAGAGCTGGCAAGCCACGCTCTGGGCAATGTGGACAAGGACGGATCCAGCCTGGCTGGTCGAGTTCTCAGATGGAGACAGGTGGCAGCCCGGGGGAGGGCGGGGGGGCGAGGGGAACCCATCTCCAGTGAGTGCTCAGGAAGCCATGGGCCCAAGTAACTTGGATGGGAGGGAGGGAAGGAGAGAGGGAGGGGCAGGAGGACTAAAACTGGGGGGCCCGGAGTGGAGATCTGGGAGCACTGTGACCCCGAGAGACACAGTAAGTTCTCTCAATGTCCTCTTCCTGTTTCGGGCCCTTCCAACTTTGTTTCTACCCCCTGAGCGCATTGGCAAGTGCCGTGCCCTGAACGGTGTGCCCTCAGAACTCGGGAGTTGAAAGCCTAGCACCCAAGGCATCTGGATTTGAAGACGAGCCTTTAAGAAGGTAACTAAAGCTAAAGGAGCTCAAAGGGCAGAGCCGCGGCCCTAAAGAGGAGGAAGCAATCCCAGGGCTGTGCGCGCGCCTGGGAGGGCAAGGGAGAGCCCAGGGAGAAGGTGGATATCTGGGCTGGAAAGGGAAGCTGTCCAGCAGCCAGCCCCCCCCCCCCCCGCACCTGGGCCTCCAGCTCCAGCCCCCCAGCTGTAAGACGGTGAGTCCCTGTTGCTTAAGCCACCAGCCTGTGCTATCTTGTGAAGTCGGCTTGAGCAGACCAAGGCCGTTACCTTGAGCTGACTCATCCGTCCAGAAAATTCTGTGTTTTGATGGATTCATCAATGGATACCATGTTATATTCCAAGGTGGGTGTTTTTAAAATCTGCTGCCGCCTGCATGAGCACCGTCTGTGTTTCTTCAGGCTCCACACTGCGTGTAGGATTCAGAACACGGCTGCGCTAGTCCTCCTTCCAGGACTGGGGACACACACATAGATAGACCCATTCTCTCTTTCTCTCCCTTTCCCTCTCCTTCGCCCTCTCCCGATTCCTCTTTCTCCCTCTCTCCTCCCTCCCTCCTCTCTCTTTCTCTCTCTCTCTCTCTTTCTCTCTCTCTCTCACACACACACACGTATCCTCTGATGGACTATTTCTGGGGATATTTGCAAAGAATAATTCTCTCTTTGAACCGCAGTTGGAGCGGCTGTGTTGGTGACGCTGGGATTCTAAGTGCGCCCGTTACCAGGATACTTTCCCTAATGTGAGATGCTTTTCTGTGCCCAGCTCCCCCTGTCCCCGCCTGAAACTGTGCAAACAATCTCAGCACTCAGCGGGTGTGGGGAGAGGTAGAGCAGGCGGTTTAGACACCACGTCCAGGCAGTAAAAAGTCTCTGTGCACTTCGACATGTGTCAAAGGGGACAGGCAGCCATGGGCTTGCGGCCTCCAGTCAGAAATGGGCCCGATGGCCGGGTGACCGGAGCACAGGGCTGGGGTGGTTCTGTCCTGTGTCAGGAGTGACTCTGCGCGCTCTCTCCTCCAGCCCGGCCCCCTGGGGCTTCGCCCCGGCTCTGTGGCCACGAGGAAGCTCCCAGGCAGCCCGGGCCTCCAGCGAGGAGCCGGGGCCTGAGCTGCGCCACAGCCTCGGGCAGGGCCTGTCCTCTGCCCCCGATGGGTGCGCCTGGGTGGGCCTTGGCCATGGCACCCGAATCCGGAGGGTGCCCTTCCTTCCTTCCTCTCAGAGGAGCTCCTCGGGGGGCCGGACCAGGCAGCAGGGCCCAGGGCACCCCAAACCCCGCTCCGTGTCCCAGGCATCCTGGCCCCCACCCTGTGCCCGCGCATCGGGGCCGTGCCCCAGGCCAGCGGGGCCGAGGACGCCCCGCTCTGCGACGGAGGCCGGCAGGAGGGGGAGGAGGGGGAGGAGGGGGAGGAGCGCCTCATTCCCGGCCTGAGCCCCGGCCTTCGAGACGCCGGGATCGCACGGGCCCCGCTACGGTCGGGGCCACGGTGAGAGCCGACACTCTGGGCCGTTCGCCGTCAGATCTCGGGGTGACGTCTCCGGGGTGTCCGGGGTCCTGGCCTGGCTGCCACCCCTATCCTGGCCATGCTTTCTTCCAAAGCTATGGGATTTTTTACCCCAAAGGCCTAGGTGCCGTTCCACTTCCCGGGGACGTTTGCCCGTGTGTGTGTGTGGGGGGGTGTCTGTGAGTGTCCCACACACAACCAACCTGCACCCCCCACCCAAACTCATCCACGCAGACTCGCAGGGGCCTCGCCTGGCGCGGGCTGCCTGCCCGGCTGAAGGGAGTTGCCCTCCAGGATGTCTGCATCCCGAGTCTCTTCAGGGCTCGCCCGGGCGGGCAGGCCAGAGGCACCGCTCCAACCGCGGGACAGGCCGGCGCCGCGCACAGCTGGGACTTCCTCCCGGCCTGGGCGCTGCCGCCCCGGTGCCGGAGCCCGCGGTCCTCGGGCGCCCCCACCTTCCCACCCCGAGCGAGACGGGTGCTGGAAGCCGCTGCCGGCCCAGGCTCGCACAGCTCTCCCTGGCCTGGGAGGGGACCCAAGAAGGAAAGGCAAGGGCGGGGCGGTGCAGGAGGGCAGGCCTAGTCGGTGTTCCCCTCCGGGGGGCACATGGAGCGAAGGTGTCGGGGCTGAGGCTGCCGTGGAGGACCCCCCAACCTTGGCAGTGTTGGCTGCCGCCGGCATGGGTCTCAGGGACTTCAGCCCGGCTCGGTCCGGCTCAGCCCGGCTCGGCCCTGCTCAGCCCTGCTCAGCCCAGCTCAGCCCTGCTCAGCCCAGCTCAGCCCGGCTCAGACCTGCTCAGCCCAGCTCTGCCCGGCTCAGCCCAGCTCAGCCCAGCTCGGCCCAGCTCAGCCCAGCTCAGCCCGGCTCGGCCCAGCTCAGCCCGGCTCAGCCCAGCTCAGCCCTGCTCAGCCCAGCTTGGCCCAGCTCGGCCGCGGCTCCCAGGAAGGCTGCAGAGCCTCGCGTGGGCCACGCGCGTCGCAGTCCCTGCCCCTGCCCGCGGGGGGCTGGGCTGCGCCTGGGTCTGGCGTGCAAGTTCAACAGTCTGGGTCCATGAGGACCCCGTGCCTGCCCCCACGGGGTCATGCAAACTGCACACGCGGCTCTCTCTCTGTTCCGGAGGCGTCGCGGGGCTGGTTCCCCCAGGAGGCCCGGGGCAGGGTGGGGGGAGGTCTGCCCATCTCAGGACTCTGTCCCTGCTTCTTGTGGCTCTGGAAACCCTTGGTGCTCCTTGGCCTGCGGCCCCGTCACTCCAGTCTTCCCTCGTCGCTGCGTGACCCTCTCTGTCCTGTGACTCGTCTGTGCCTTACAACCCCCAGCTCCCGGGAGTGCTCTTCACTCCGGATGACCCTGGTCCCTCGTTCCATCTACAGACCGAGTGGCAGCGGCTCCGGGGGCCCGCGCCCGCACACGACCCACTGTAACGGGAGTCAGGACTGCTTGCCCAACCACTATGAACACCCTTGACATGGGTGTCCAGGGCTCAGTCCCGGGCCCAGGCCCGGGCGGGGGCACAAGAGGAAGAACCTGCTCCGTTTCCTAAGTGCCTTCGCTGGTCATGAAGCCTCCTGGTTGTAACTACCCTGCAGAATCGCAGCTCTCTATCTCTGCCATCATCAGCGACGCCAACGATACTTTAAAACAACTTCGTTAGTTTACCATTCTGTAATCGGTGGTCCGATCTGTTGTCACCTGTTCCACCTCGAGGTGTCACAGACTGCACTCTCTTCTGGAGGCTGGGGGGGCGGGGGTGGGGGGCGTTCCTCCTGCCCCTGGCTGCCGGGGCTCTGGGGGGGGGGGCGTTCCTCCTGCCCCTGGCTGCCGGGGCTGGGGGGGGGGGGCGTTCCTCCTGCCCCTGGCTGCCGGGGCTGGGGGGGGGGGGGCGTTCCTCCTGCCCCTGGCTGCCGGGGCTCTGGAGGGGGGGGGCGTTCCTCCTGCCCCTGGCTGCCGGGGCTCTGGGGGGGGGGCGTTCCTCCTGCCCCTGGCTGCCGGGGCTCTGGAGGGGGGGGGCGTTCCTCCTGCCCCTGGCTGCCGGGGCTCTGGGGGGGGGCGCGTTCCTCCTGCCCCTGGCTGCCGGGGCTGTGGGGGGGGGGCGTTCCTCCTGCCCCTGGCTGCCGGGGCTGGGGGGGGTGGGGGGCGTTCCTCCTGCCCCTGGCTGCCGGGGCTCGGGGGGGGGGGGGGCGTTCCTCCTGCCCCTGGCTGCCGGGGCTGGGGGGGGGGGGCGTTCCTCCTGCCCCTGGCTGCCGGGGCTGGGGGGGGGGCGTTCCTCCTGCCCCTGGCTGCCGGGGCTGTGGGGGGGGGCGTTCCTCCTGCCCCTGGCTGCCGGGGCTGGGGGGGGGGGCGTTCCTCCTGCCCCTGGCTGCCGGGGCTGGGGGGGGGGCGTTCCTCCTGCCCCTGGCTGCCGGGGCTGGGGGGGGGGCGTTCCTCCTGCCCCTGGCTGCCGGGGCTGTGGGGGGGGGGCGTTCCTCCTGCCCCTGGCTGCCGGGGCTGTGGGGGGGGGCGTTCCTCCTGCCCCTGGCTGCCGGGGCTGGGGTTCCTCCTGCCCCTGGCTGCCGGGGCTGGGGTGGGGGGCGTTCCTCCTGCCCCTGGCTGCTGCAGGCTGCCTGCGCTGCTTGGCTTGTGGCCCCTTCCTCTCTCCTGTGGATGGTGGCAGCCGGCAGGGCCTTTCCACAGCACAGTCCTGAGACTGCCCCCCACCCTCTCCTTTCATTTTAACAGACCCTATGATCACACACACACACACACACACACGCATGCACGCACACACCCCTGCTCCAATAATCCAAGATAATATTCCATCCTAAAGTCCGCTGATTAGCAGCTTTAATTCCATCTGCAGCCTTAATTCCCATCGGCCCTACAGGGACCACAGTGACAGGTTCCGGGATCAGAGTGTGGGTATCCTGAAGGAGGGGACATGATTCTGTCCACCGGGGCCGGGGGGGGGGGGTTTCCTGGCTGTCTTATTGTTACTGATTTCTAACTTAATTCCATTTTTATTAGAGTATAACCACCTACATGATTTCACTTCTTTACGTTCACCGCTTCTCGCCCCATGGCCGAGCACATGGTCATCCGCCTTTGGGGAAGCACCATGTGCCCCGACGGGCCGTTCAGACCGAGTGTGCGTGCCAGTTAAGTCCAAGCGCTGTAACGAATAGTTCCAAATCTCCGGTGTTTTAATGGGATTTTTCGGATTCTCCCATCAATGGCTGAGAGAATCTCCTGTCAAAATCTCCAAGGTTGTGCAATTGCCCTTCTCTTCTTGTAGCAGGTGCATACACATTCGCGATTAAGCCTTCCTGACATACCGACTCTGTCTCAGTGTGCAGCGCCCTTCTTTCTCTCTTCACACCTCGGTCATAAAGTCTCTTCCGTCTGATACTCAGGAAGCCAGTCCAGTCCAGCTCCACAAAAAGCCCAGGCCTCTTAGCGGCACATTAGATCTTTCCCCAACTATTTGTTTATGTTCAATCAATTTGAGTTTTCATATTCAAAATTAACAGGTTTCAAATACTTGTTATGGGTCGGTCTTGCTTGTAATTTTTTTTTTTTTTGGCCAGTCCTGGGGCTTGGACTCAGGGCCTGAGCACTGTCCCTGGCTTCTTTTTGCTCAAGGCTAGCACTCTGCCACTTGAGCCACAGCGCCACTTCCGGCCATTTTCTGTATATGTGGTGCTGGGGAACTGAACCCAGGGCCTCATGTATAGGAGGCAAGCACTCTTGCCACTAGGCTATATCCCCAGCCCCTTGCTTGTAAAATTTTTTAACTTTTAATTGCAGCAAAAAATTATCAGGAAGTTTACTTCCTTAAATTTTAAATGTGCAGTTCAGTACTTTTGATTGATCATATTGTATAAATGCCCCCGGTACAAATGTTTCGTTGAGACCCTGCTTTGAGTTCTTTTGGTTATCTACTCAGAAGTGGAATCGCTGGATGGGATCCTTGAATGGAAGTCCCACTTTTAGTACTTAAAGAAAAATTACCATACTATTTTCTATTTTTTTCTGAATTATTTATTGTAAGGTGATATACAGAGGGGTTACAGTTTCATTAGTAAGGCAGCTGGTACATTTCTTGCTCAACTTGTTACCTCCTCCCTCACCCCCCCACCACTATTTTCTATTTCTATCAACAGTTTGTAAGGCCTCCGATTTCTCCACACCGTTTCCTTCCTTCTTCCCTCCTTTCCTCCTTCCTCATAGTCATCTTACTGACTGTGAGATGTAGGTCTCCTTGTCAGAAAATTGGTTCTGAAAAACTTTACTCCTTAATTACCGTGTTCTGCCTTCTACTGTTTAATGTAATCATGGATATGTTTAGATGGGGTATGCTAATTATGTATGGTGTGCTAATTATTTACCTTCTGTTTGGGGTTTGTGCTTTTATGTGCTACTTTTATGTGTATTTGGGATTAGCTGTTTGTTTGTTTTTTACTCTCATCCTAAGCAGATCTTGGTGGCTCACACACATGATCCTACTCAGGAGTCTGAGATTTGAGGATCACAAACGGAAGAAAGTCAGGACAAAAAAGTCCTCGAGACTCTATCTCAGTTAACAAGCAAAATACTGAACAGGAGGCATGGTTCAAGTGGTTCAGAGCGGTGAGTGCAACAGCCAAATAAAGCATAAGGCCCTGAGTTCAAGTACCCACAAAGCAAACAACCATCTTAATTAGCCTTAGTGTTTCAGCAGTGGCTGCCTAGGAGTTAAAACATGCATAATACACATCATTAACTTTTCAGCTTAGTTAACACTGTACAACATTCCATAAAATAGAGACGCCTCAGAATTGGATATGCTATCATTGTCTTTCTGTGTTAAACCCACATACATAATAAACCCCAGGAGACAATATTTTTGCCTTGAACAGTCTTCTGCCTTTGAAGGAAATTAAGGAACTATCATGCTTTCCCACACCTTCCCAATTTGAACACTGAACCTGACTCTCCTCCTGGTACCATTTCCCTCCAGAGCGCTTCTTTCAGTCCTCCTCACAAATAGTAACATAACCCACACTCTTTCTTTCATCCAATATTTGGCTCTTTGGGGGCAGAGCTGGGGGGTGATGTGGCCCCTGGACGCCACTGGAGAGCCCGAGGCCCCCGATGAAGCATTTGGTGAGCAAGCAGATTTCGAGGAGGCTCGGTCCCCACGTGAAGGGCCTGGAGGCGATCGGGGAGGGACAGCGGCTCCGTCCCCGGTCCTGCCGCTCCATCCCGGAGACGCTGTTTGTAAGGGCTGGCTCCCCTGGAAGCAGAGGGGCGGGAGCCCTCTTGGTATGGGGCAACTGTAGCTCAGCACGTAACAGGGGGTCTTTCACAACAGGAAGACGTGCGATTACAAGGACTAAAATACCCCAAGGAAATCAACATGGGGCTTATTAATATCGGACCCATAGGTGACAACTGTCAGACAATCGGTCAACAAGGGGCCTCGTGTCTGTGTGATCCAGGCTAACCCGTCATGATCTTTATGAAGTGTCCTTCTGGGGGGTCCGGATCTTCAAATACGAGGGGAGACCCTTCCCTTTTATTAGCAGCTAAGCTCTTTATACTTTTACTATATTGCGGCAGGTTAGAAGTCTAAGCTTTATTGTCTTATGTTATTGAAAATCCAGATTCTGGCAGGCTTCTCCCTGAGGTCAAGCTTTGTCTGCGAATACATTCTCATTTTTCCATGTACAGAGACCGTCTGGAGAGGGGCAGAAAAGATTATGACTGTAATATACTTAAATCCAATTTATTTGCCTGGCCAGAAACTTCCACGCTCCACAATTGCTTCCTACCCAAGATGTTGTCTTTAATTCTTTGGTGACAGGGAGAAACACGCGCCGGCAGCTTCCAGCAGGTGCAGGTACTGAGAGGCGCGTGGCCCAGGACGCCCAGGCCAGCGGGGACGGGTGGACCCGACGGGAGATGCCCAGCCACTGGCCGGAGTGTGTTCAGAACTCGCCATGTTCGTAAAGGACAGATCGCTGGCTGTCTCCTGAACCAGAAGGATGTCGCTGGAGAGGAAATGTCCTTTCCAAAGCTCTTTCTCAGCACGGCGTCCCTGCTGCGGCCTCTTGCTGTGTCTCACTTCACGCAGAAGCTGCCTTGTGCCCTGCTCCCCTGTGACACCGGGCTGGGCCGGGGCAGTTCCCGCAAGCTCAAGCTAGCGTTTACACGTCCGTGCTGGCATTTCTCTCCGGTGCTGGCCTGCGAGCGTGGGCTCCCAGCCTTAGAGAACTACTGGAGGATTCGTATCTTCATTAGCGGCTGTGCATCTTAAGCGGCAAGACACACGGGCCCTGGCCAGAGCGGAGGGAGGGGGGCCCGTAGGGCTGCCTCCAGGGTGACCAGCAGCTGTTCAAGCCACTTCCTCAGAACAAATGATGTCTGGTCCCGCCTTGGCCTTGACCTGCCCAGCTCATGAAATGGAGACTGTGCCGACATCCTGATTATCATCTGTGGGCCCTGCCTGCCTCTAGATGGCAAAGAACCACAGGATAGAACGAAGAGACCAGCGGCTGAGAATGTGGCCTAGAGGTAGAGTGCTTGCCTCGTATTCATGAAGCTCTGGGTTCGAGTCTTCAGCAGCACATATATAGAATGAAGAGACCAGGGTGGTGGGGCTAAAGCCCCGTGAGAGGGAACTGAGGCTACTGGGGTTTGGGGAACCCCACCCACCTTGTTCAGGTTGCATCTCGGCTTGGGTACTTGGGGTGTGGCTGGGGGAGGGCTTGCTGGAGTTGGGGGGAAAGCTGCAGCACACGTAGCTTCTCTGTCCCTGGTTCTCCTTCCTCCCCGTCTCACCAGCCAGGTACACTGGCCGGCCAGTGCCTGAGGCCCGGGGCGGCCCAGGAGGGAGGGACGGGGAGGGAGGGAGCTCCTCCCGGCTCCGGCTAAAGCTGTGGAAAGGCCGTGCTTGGGACGTGAAGCTGCGCTGAGCAGCAGATGAGCAAATTCAGCGAGGTCGACTGTCTGGCTGTGAGTCCAACCTGGCTCCCATCTGAAGCGCGTGTACACTCCCCGCCTGATTGGGGGGGGGGGGGCCAGCGCTGCTTCTGACCAAGCACCTCTGCGGCGGCCCTGGGGCACCCCCGATGAGGGAGGGAAGGCCAGGGCTGCCCCAAGACCCGGCTGTGCGCACAGGGGTGGGGGGAGGGCGGGTGTGCGTGCACAGGGATGGCGGGGAGGGCAGGTGTGTGTGCACAGGGGCGGGGGGAGGGCGGGTGTGCGTGCACAGGGGTGGGGGGAGGGCGGGTGTGCATGCACATGGGCGTGCCTGTGTCTTCACGAAGCCCGGCTGGCAAGCCCGCCTCTTTGTGCGGAGCCCAGGCCCACAGTCCCACGGCCCCCACCGCACCCGCTCGGAGGGCGGCTGCACACGCAGAGGCGCGGGCTCGAGCCTGGATCTGCAGGCCTGCTCCCCGGGAGAGCCCGCTGTGTGGTGGAGGAGCCTCACGCCAGCAGAGAAGGGCCTCCCTCCTCCCCGGGGCGGCCTCCCTCCTCCCCGGGGCGGCCTCCCTCCTCCCCTGGGCGGGGCCTCCCTCCTCCCCTGGGCAGGGCCTCCTCCTCCCCTGGGCGGGGCCTCCTCCTCCCCTGGGCGGGGCCTCCTTCTCCCCTGGGCGGGGCCTCCTCCTCCCCTGGGCGGGGCCTCCTCCCCTGGGCGGGGCCTCCTCCTCCCCTGGGCGGGCACCCTCCTCCCCTGGGCGGGGCCTCCCTCCTCCCCTGGGCGGGGCCTCCTCCTCCCCGGGGCGGGGCCTCCCTCCTCCCCTGGGCGGGGCCTCCCTCCTCCCCTGGGCGGGGCCTCCCTCCTCCCCTGGGCGGGGCCTCCTCCTCCCCGGGGCGGGGCCTCCCTCCTCCCCAGGGCGGGGCCTCCTCCTCCCCTGGGCGGGGCCTCCTCCTCCCCTGGGCGGGGCCTCCTCCTCCCCTGGGCGGGGCCTCCTCCTCCCCGGGGCGGGGCCTCCTCCTCCCCTGGGCGGGGCCTCCTCCTCCCCTGGGCGGCCTCCCTCCTCCCCTGGGCGGCCTCCCTCCTCCCCGGGGCGGGGCCTCCTCCTCCCCGGGGCGGGGCCTCCTCCTCCCCTGGGCGGCCTCCCTCCTCCCCGGGCGGGCACCCTGCCGCCCAGCACCCCAGCGCTCTGCACCCCGGCTTGGGAAGGCGGGGGCCGGGTCGGCGCCTGGCGGCCCGCGTGGCGATGCGTTTTAGTTGCGTGTGACACAGAAGCCACCCACAGCCGGTGTAGCCGGCCCGGGTCACTGCGGGGAACGCTTCCTCACGGAAGTGTGCTCTCCCCACGGACTTACACCACCACTTGATTTAATTTTTAATTTTTACATTTTAATCAAAAATACATCAAATGGCGGCGGTGTCTCCGGGGACACACACCTCAGGCGGGAAGCGGCCATGCTCCCCTTGAAGACGTGAGGCCGCCAGCTCCCCGTGACCCGCGGGGGGACGGCGCTGGGAGGGCCTGCCGGGACGCACCTCCACACCCTGCCCCTCGAGGTGGGAGGCGGGGACCCCGAGGCTGCCGCGGGCACGCGTCTGTGCGCACTTGCTTGGCCGCGTGCTGTGCCCCATCACCAGACAACACACACGCGCGTGCACACATTTGCACGGCACGAAAGCATGCGCAGAGGAGACCCATCTCCCACCGCGGCCTCTCCCGTGTCACAGCTCTGGGCTTGGCCTGGGTTCCTGCCGATACCCAGTGCCCCCCCCATCCCTGTGGCCCCCGGGGGGCACAGGGCGCAGTCGCGCGCTGATCGGCACCCTGAGCTGGGGTGGGATGGGCAGGGCCGGGTGACACGGGGCAGAAGAGCACCCTCAGCAACCAGCCTCGGCGTGTGGGCGTGGGCGTGCCCGCGCAAGCCGCAGGGAGGGCTCTGGGCTCCGGGCAGAGCGGGCGGAGCTGCTGGGGTGGGAGGGAGGGAGGTTCGCGTCCGCCTGCTGACTGCCGCGCTGCGGCCTTGGCCTCGATCCCGCAGCGTCGCCCCCGCTGACAGCCAGGGGTCCCGGGCAAGGGGAGCTGGGTGTGTGCCCTTGGGGAGCCAGGCCTCTTCCCCCGGAGGGCCCCGTGGTGAGGGCCCCGTGGTGAGGGCCCCGTGGTGAGGGCCCCGTGGTGAGGGCCCACAAGCCGCTCTGGGCAGGGAGCACGGAGGCCGCTTGGGGAACAGCCAGCACCGCACAGACCCTGCCTGGCTGCCAAAGGGCCCGCTGCGCTTCACAGGCGGCGAGCACGGAAGTGCTGCCCCAGCACTCCACCAGCGGGGGCCAGGACACGAGCCCTGAACTCAGGACCCTTCCATGGTGGATGGAAGATCTCAGATGTGTGCTTCACCATTCTGAGTTAACATTTGAAGAGCTCTAAAAAGGCCAAGGGGAAAATGAAAGGTATCGTGCACACAATTTACGCAGGAATCGAAGGGAGAAAAGGAAGGGCAGCAGTGGGATGGGTAGTTTTGTGCTGCCTCCATGGTTTCTGGGTTCCCAAGGCTTCGACAGGAGAAAAATGTCACCCACCAGAGAAACAGCTGGGTGCCGGTGGCTCACGCCTGTAATCCCGGCACTCGGGAGGCTGGGACCTAAGGACTGTGGTTCTAAGTTGGTTTGGACAGGACTTCCATCCATGAGACTCTCATTTCCAACTCACTCAAAAAGCTGCGAGTGAAGCCGAGCTCCAGCGAACACTGGCCTCAGGTGAGAACGCTCAGGGGCGGCACCCAAACTTCAGGACTCGGGGCGGGAGGGGGAAGGAGATGGGAAGCCGGTGGAGGGTTTGTCTGGGAAGGGCACTCAGGAGGGGCTCGGGCACAGGGCGGGGACCCGAGGCCCCTCCTCACCCCACACAGCAGGCCAGCGAAGGCTGAGACCGCCGGGGCGCAGGCTCCCCCTCTGTGCCCGAGCCCGGGGCACGCCACTGGGCGGGGCGACTGCAGGCCAGGGGTCTGGGCGGCCCCGCCACGTGACTCCAGCCACCACACACCGCCTCGGAAGGCTGCGCCGGAGCTGGGAACCCCAAGACGCTCCCCAACACTCAGAAGCACCCTGTGTCTCACCACCTGAGACCAAGCAGCCAGGAGGAATGGGACGGACCCGGACCCGGTGTGACGCCCAAGTGGTGGCCAAGGGTGGCGCCCCGATGTGCCAGGACCGCCTCTGCACCCCCACTGCCGCAGACGCGAGCCGTCTACTCCAAGTTCAGGAGTGACTCTAATAAAAACGCAAGGAACAGCTCCGACCGGGACACCAGCAAGCAAGACCAGGCCCAGCCAACCTTCATGGCCCTGGGCCTCGGAGCCCCACGGAGAAGCAAAATTATCAGCAGAGCATCTGAAAATTCTAGTCCTGACCTGGGGAAAACACGCTACAAACACAAAAAGCATGTCATACGAATGTCTTCCACACTGTACCTGCTAACGAGCCAAATGCTGGTGGAGACGACGGGCAAAGTAAACCTTTGCCATGGAACGAATACCACGGCGGAAGCTTCCAGAGCATGTTATGTCAACTGTGTTCACAGAAAATACGTAGAGCAGAAGTAAGTATGGTGTCTTAGTTATGCTGGAAACTTTCTAAGACAGGTGGAAAGCATGCGAGAAAATACCTCACAGTGGTTGCGCAGTGGTTTTGTAAAATGTTAGGACCTTGTGATTCTTGAGGTTCGGCTGGTCCTTACCTCCCGATGCTTTCCAGCATGAGACCCCCAGCACCCAGGGTCCCGGGGGACCGGGGGACAGATGGCTGCCCGGGGAGTTCACGAAGCCAATGACGGCTTCCCTAAGGCTCCAGCTTCCAGACCGGTTACTCCAGATGCCAGTGAGACCACATCCTAAGTGGAACCATCTGGAAATACAAGGAGGCTTTTATCACAGGATGCTGACTCAGCACCCACCCCAAGAGCTGCTGCCACCTTCGGAGCAAAGGAGAGCGGTCACAAGCCACCCAGGAGCCAGGTTCTCCCGCGGTGCGGAGCTGAGCCCTGGCGGGCGGCACGTGGGTCAGGGAGCGCTGCGTCCGTCCACCGCGAGGGGTCGCGGGAACGGGAGGGACTTGCCTCCGCAGGCACGACACTACAAACCAGAGCTCCGCACCTCACTCAGCTCAAATGGTGCCCCATCGACGTAAACTCCTCACCCTCCCTCCCTCCCTCCTGCACTCATCCCCTGCCAACTGTTATTCTGCTCTGCCTGAGCTCAGCCTGCTAGAAGGCCCCGTCTGCCTGAGACCCGGCGGCGTTTGCCTGTGCCCGACTCCTTTCCCTCGGCAAAAACAGACACGCAGGTCTACAGCACCCTGGAAGCTTCCACACAGCGAAGGAAGCGCCCAACGGAGAGCAAAGACCACCTCAGACCGAGAAGACGTCGACGGACCAGATCTCCAAGGGTAATGTCTGAAACATGAGGCATTCACACAGCCCAAGCCCAGAAAGTAACAGCCCAGCTAAATCATGGCTGAAGGCTTGAGGAGTAAGTCTCCAACGCTGTAGAAAGGGCCATGGGCCAACTGTGGTCATCAGTAACTTTTAGGAATTGGAACAGGCACTCGTGACCGATGAGGTTCAATTTCTTAAGCTAACTCTAATTAATTATTAATATTATATTATTAAAAAGTACAGAATTTAAATGATTACTGACTTGGCTTGGAAAGCAAGCAATGGTAGCTCACGCTTGTAATCCCAGCTACCCAAGAGACTGAGATCTGAGGACCATGGTTTGAAACCAGCCTAGGCAGGAAAGTCCATGAGACTCTTACCTCCAATTAACCATCAAAAAAACATTAGTGGAGCTGTGGCTCAAGTGACACAATGCCAGCTTTGGGCAAAAGAGCTAAGGGACAGCGTCTAGGACCTGAGTTCAAGCCCCAATACCAGCAAACACACACACACTAAATAGGAACATCAAAATGTTCTATAGTAAAGTATATTCACATAGAGAAGGTCTTATGAGAATATATACAATACATACAGTATTAAGTGTTAATATTAGTTATTTTTGAGTAAAGGAGTTAGAGATGATTTACTGTTTTTTTTTTGTTGTTGTTGTTGTTGTTTTTTTGCCAGTCCTGGGGCTTGAGTGCAGGGCCTGAGCACTGTCCCTGGCTCCTTTTTGCTCAAGGCTAGCACTCTACCACTTGAGCCACAGCGCCCCTTCTGGCCTTTTCTATATATATGTGGTGCTGAGGAATCGAACCCAGGGCTTCATGTATACGAGGTGAGCGCTTTACCACTAGGCCATATCCCCAGCCCACAAAGACTTTTTATTTCACACATTTAGTTGTTTTCTTTAATAACTATAGGTATCAGATATCCTTTTTTTTTTTTTTTTTTGGTCAGTCATGGGGCTTGAACTCAGGGCTTGGCTACTGTCCCTGAGCTCTTTTGCTCAAAGCTAGTGCTTTTCCACTTTGGGACACAGTGCCACTTGTGGTTTCCTGGTGGTTAATAGGAGATAAGAGGCTCACAGACTTTCTTGCCCGGGCTGAGTTTGAACCATGCTTCTCAGATCTCCGCCTCCTCAGCTAGGATTAGAGGTGTGAGCCACCAGCACCTGGCTCAGGTATCCTCTTTTCATGTGACTTCAAGCCACAATCCTCAGATCTCGGCCTCCTAAGAAGCTACCAGCACACAGCGCTTTCTGACCATTGTGAGGTATGCATGTTTTCGGCAGTCACACACAGACATCAGCAGTGAGCAGATTATGAAAATCTGATGGCCACACACACACACACACACACACACACACACACGGCTAGTCCCTTTCTCTGGGGTGTGAGCAATGGTTATAGAGCACAATGGAGTTCTTTCGGGGGGCCATTCCAGGTGCTGCTCCTGGGGCTGGGGAGGCCGGGCCGGCTTTGCCTCTGGGCCACTGGGTTTAAGGCCTGTGGTGGTGACAAGCTGACGTGTGAGGACAGCTGGCCCGGCAACGAGAAGCTGCTCAGCCACCCCAACAGCGAGCGCGTCCCCCCGCTTTCTTCTCTAGAGGTGAAGAGGTAAAGGGGGTCCTGGGCGTCCCCTCCCACCTGCTCACAGGCCGCTCCGAGCAGGCGCACCGGGTGCCGCCCAGAAGCGCTGACCAAACCCCAGCCCGTGCCGAGGCGGGACCTGCTGCTGCCCTTTCCATGACGCTGGCCTCACTTGGGCACGGGCGTGGGCAGCGTGTGCCAGCCGCCCACGGTGGCCATCTGCGATGCGTGGTGTGTTCAGTATCTCCCCATGTTCAGTGAACAAGTATGACTTTGGTCACAAACCAAGTCCTGCTGAACGGCTGGTCTTCCTCATCCCCTTCAGCTGCAGGCTCCGAGGGGACGGCGAGGCATGACTGTGGAGCTGGGGAGGGGCAGCTGCGACAGTCGGACGCGTGGGGTGAGCTGGGGAACGCACGGCGGCCTGTGCCACACGGGAGGACGGCACAGCCCTCCCCCGAGGCGGCCCTGCCTGGCTAGGAAGGCCAGGTTAGGATGGCACAATTGGCCCCGAGTCCGAGTCTCTTATTTACTAAGCCCAACTGTGGACCGCGTGGCCCTCAGGTGCCGCACGGCCTCCCCAGGGGTGCCGCCACCATCGAGGATTCGAGGCATCTGTGATCAACTGCTGGTTCCCTCCGTCCCCGCCACTTCCTCGCTCTTACTGTCTTTCATGCCGCCTGCTTTCCCACAAGAGAAGCTGTTTTGGCCCGGGAAGCGGGGGGTGGGGGTGGGGTGTCAGTGTGGAGATCACTGAGGATGGGCATCCTTTGGCCTGGGAGGCAGGGGCGGGGGGGGGGGCGGGAGGGGGTGTCAGTGTGGAGTGGGGATCACTGAGGACGGGCATCCTTTGGCCTGGGAGGCAGGGGCTGGGGGACAGGGTGGGGGTGTCAGTGTGGAGTGGGGATCACTGAGGATGGGCATCCTTTGGCCTGGGAGGCAGGGGCAGGGGGTGGGGATGGGGGTGTCAGTGTGGAGTGGGGATCACTGAGGATGGGCATCCTTTGGCCTGGGAGGCAGGGGCTGGGGGACAGGGTGGGGGTGTCAGTGTGGAGTGGGGATCACTGAGGATGGGCATCCTTTGGCCTGGGAGGCAGGGGCAAGGGGTGGGGATGGGGGTGTCAGTGTGGAGTGGGGATCACTGAGCACGGGCATCCTCGTCTGGCCAGTGCTGACCAGGCACAGACAGGGTGGGCAGGAAGGCGGGGAGGCTGGTGTGGTGTGCACACCAGCAATCCTAGCTATGAGGCAGACAGAATGGAAAGATGGTGGTCTGAGGCCAGTCCAGAAAAGAGCAGGAACAAAGACAGGAGTTGGGGGGGGGGGGTGCGGGGGATAGCTTAAGGGATGTAGAAGGTTTGCCTAGCAATTAAGTGCACAGCCCTAAGTCCTAAATTCAATCCCCAGTACCACCACCCAAAATAGGCAAGTTATTGAGGCACATCAGAGACCTGCGATCTGTGTCTGGCAGGGAAGGAGTCCGCTGCATGGCGAGGCGGGGCTGCTTTCCTCGGGGAAGTGCTGCCTGGGGGCTGTCTGGTCCGTGTCAACAGCTGGGGAGAGTCCTACACCACTGCAACGACCAAAATCCCAGGCCATTCCTCCCACCGCGAGCTTGGAGAAAAAGAGTTTGCACACAAAAAGAACGGACAGTCTCGGAGGGGTTTCCTCCCCCGATGAAAATTAAATCTGTACCTGTTTTGTTGTTTTTCCCTGGTACTAGGGCTTTAACTCAGAGCTGGGCACTGTCCCTTAGCGTTTTTACTTCCAAGGCTAGCACCCTACCACTTGAGCCCCAGCTCCACTTCTGGCCTTCCGGTAGTTCATTGGAGATAAGTCTTGCAGACCTTCCAGCCCAGGCTGGCTCTAAACCATAATCCTCAGAGCTCGCCTCCCGAGTAACTAGGATTACAGGTGTGAGCCGCTGGTGTCAGGCAAGGCTTCGCATGGTAAGGCCATCAATCCTGATCTTTCCAGGAGCTCCACTGCATCTGCATGGCCGTCATTCTCTGTGCTACTCACAGTTCTGGCCTCCTACTCAGGGTAAGACGGATCATCTCTATTACCCATGGCCTCAGACTCACTCCCAACATCTTCTCCCCTCTACTCCAGCCACCCACCTCGACGGCACGCCAGGATTACTTACAAGCTGGGCTCTTCCAAATGGCAAGGCTGCAACCCCCCAGCAGGAACACGACCCACCCAGTGAACACGATAACGGGAACAGGAGTGTCAAGGGCTTGGGCCTTCCCCTAGCTTTACAAGATCAGCCCTAGAGTTCAGCGTTGTCCTTAGGACCGCGTGTGTCACGTGAACAGGACACCTCAGGAAGCCTTCAAACTCAGACAAGATGACACCAGTCTCCACACGGAAAACTCAAGAGAAGATAAGCAATTCCATTTTAATATAAAATGTGTTCTTTCCCTGGCAACGTTGGCTGGAAAATGACACAGAAAACAACTAGTACTTAGTAAAATTCACTTCAAGATTATAGAGCACTTTAAATATAAAAATAAGTCTTTCAATTAAAAAGTATATGTAAGCAGCCCTGGATACGTCCTCAAAACAATGGGAAAGTATAAAAACAGAGCTACTGTACATCTGGATACAATTATGCCATAAGCCACAGGGTTCCCAAACATCCTAGGAAGTTTGGTGCACAATTCTTTTAACTTTTAAATAATACAATTGAGCTCCCTACTCCAGCACACTTCAAGGGAAGCCGGAAGTGACGCAGAGGCTCCCGGCTCAGGTGCAGAGGACCGATTACCTGAGTGAAGACAACCAACTGCCCGGCAAAGAGCAGCCCGGTATCTGAACAGGTGGGTGCCCAAACCCATCTGTAAGGTGTGCACATTTGCTGTCACACGGCGAGTCCAAAAGCAAACTAGAATCCTCGTTTCCGGTTTGCCTCTTCTAAAGGTCCCTGGTGTGGGTAAAATGCCCCTGCAACGAGAAGAACAACGCACCATCACGTTAGCGTACTTCAGCTACAGGCTCACAACTCCGAGCACGCCACTTAAAATGACTGGGCCCATTCCACGAATATGCTTGATTTCTCAGGTTAAGCGTACACTTATACATTTGTTAATATGTACTGTGCTACAATTAAGATATATAAAGCATTTCCAATGATGCTGGTATACAGAATATTCTCAATAAATGCTATGTTTTCCTCCCTTACAGTAAGAAAAAGGAAATATTCATCGGTCATAAATTAACATTTCAAAGCAATTTGAACCTAGAATCGTGATTCAAGAGCAGGTCTCTTGTGCTCATGAGGAGGCCCCAGCCCCGCCCGTCTAGCTCCTGAAGTGAGCCTGTCATCGGTCACCTCTAGGCACAGCAGATGGCTGGCGGCAGCCACTGGTCCAAGCCTGCAGCACTGTGCGGTGGCAGGTCTTGTCTGCACCTGGCGATCTGTCACACGTGGCCACATACGTTAGCACACAGTAGTGTGGCTTCCGGCCAGAGGCAGGCTGGCCATCACCGTCCTTAATGACCAGAATGACAGTGTGCTCACGGAGGCCAGGAAAGGATGGGGCGTGTAGGCAAGGAGGAGACGGAACGGCCCAGTCCATGATGGCCAAGGGTGGCAGGTCTAGGCAAGGAGGGGACAGGGCAGGGCAGTCCATGGTGGATGGCATTCCCAGAAGGCAGCTGCTTCCCTGAGCCCCACCAGTGGAGACCAAGGTGGTGCGGGGGTCTAGCAGGCAGCTAGCTACCCCTTTGACACCGGAGGCCGTGTGGACCGTGAGAACAGTGGGCTATGAGACCTGAGGAAGGCTGAGGAAGCGTCCAGGGAGCAGCAGCCTTCTGTGGGCCTGAGATACGAACACCTCTGCCACTGCCTGAAGAACTGCTCCTTTGCTTTCCTTAATACCTTTACACAATCTGTTCTCAAAGGCTTGGTTTTCTTCAAACGTCTACACTCAAAGTTTAGACTTCGAAGAAAGTGTCCCTTATTTTGCTAGCAGGAGTCTTTGTATAAAGAAGCCTTGATAACACTTACATCCACTGGCCATGGAGATTTAACGCTTGCCCCCTCCTCCTCCCTCTCTTCCTGGGGTCATCCCTACTCTCAGCCATATCAGATAGGGAAGTGGGGACTGTAAGGACCGAATTCCAAAGGATTTACTGCAAAGGGACTACTGACAAAAGCTGTAGAAGGGAGCTGCAAGTGACAGCACACGACCGAGCACAGGACAAGGAGAAAGCAGCAGAAAGCAGGAATTCTGGGGGCTGGGAATGTGGTTTAGTGGTAGAGTGCTTGCCTAGCATGCACGAAGCCCTGGGTTCAATTCCCCAGCACCACATATATAGAAAACAGCCAGAAGTGGCGCTGTGGCTCAAGTGGTAGAGTGCTAGCCTTGAGCGGGAAGAAGCCAGGACAGTGCTCAGGCCCTGAGTCCAAGCCCCCAGGACTGGCCAAAAAAAAAGAATGAAAGGGGGCTGGGAACGTGGCTTAGCTGTAGAGTGCTCTCCTAGCATGCATGAAGCCCTGGGTTCGATTCCTCAGCACCACATAAATGGAAAAAGCCGGAAGTGGTGCTGTGGCTCAAGTGGCAGAGTGCTAGCCTTGAGCAAAAAGAAGCCAGGGACAGTGCTCAGGCCCTGAGTCCAAGCCAAAGGACTGGCAAAAAAAAAAAAAAAAAAAAAAGAATATATCTCAATTTTGCATATTCATCTTGTACTTCACAGCCCTGCTCAACACCAGGTCCAGTAGTTTACAGACAGGTGGGAGATGCTTGGCCTGGAGGCTGTAAAAGGTCCCAGGAGTCACTTGGTAGGGGACAGGGACTGACACATTAGGCCTCCTCCGCCTGCAGCCCATCTGCCTGTGCTGACCATGCGGTGTGGTCTGTGAGGATGCTGTAAACACCCAAATGGCCCTTGGCAGAAAATCTAGATAGGTAATACTATCTGGAATGGAAATCATCATTGAGACTTTTCCCTCTCCAATTTTTATACCCATTTTCTTCCTTCCTTCCTCTCTCACTCCGTCTTTCATTTCCCTTTTCTTGTATGTATCACGCTCCTTAACTTTCTACCAGGATAAATCTGGTTTGCTGAGCTTTTTATTATAAATAGGATTTGGGGCTAACTGTATGCTAGTTTTTTTTCCCCCCTGCATCTACTAAAATGATTACTTTTTCTCTCCTTTAATCAGACAATGTACTCACTTTTCCCTTTTTTTGGGGGGGGAGGGTGTTGCTGATACTGGGGCTTGAACTCAGAGCCTTGTACTCTCACTTGGCTTTTTTGCTCAAGGCTGAGGCTCTACCACTTGAGCCATGCCTCCACTCCATACCTCTACCAGTGTGCTCATTTTTCCAATGTTTATAAACCTTTAGCCTTTCTAATGCTTCTTATATGGAGGCCTTTAAGCCTGCAAGTCTCCCAGGATGGTAGCTTGCTGAAAACTTAGTTTCCCCATTGTTGTTGGTCTG
Source organism: Perognathus longimembris pacificus (assembly GCF_023159225.1). Lineage (NCBI taxonomy): Eukaryota > Metazoa > Chordata > Mammalia > Rodentia > Heteromyidae > Perognathus > Perognathus longimembris. The sequence continues at coordinate 2,387,665 of NC_063162.1, read as the reverse complement.
TGTTCTCTTCTGGAGTTGGTTTGGGTTGGATTTTCTGGAGGCCGGGGTGGAGATTGCCACAGGGGCAGCTCTCCCAGCCCTAGGCCTTCCTGGGGTAGCTGCCCCTCCCCCTCCCCTCACAGCCACAAGCCAAGCAAGGTGTTCTGGGATCCACTGTAACTACTGAGCCGCCCACTGTCGGTCAAATTATTGTCCTTCATAGGTCAGATACATCTCCCCAGTAACTCTCCATGTCGCAGGAGGGGGCAGACTGGCATCGACTCAATCTACCATGGCTGTATGAAGTCTAAATTGAAGTGTCCACTCAGCACCTTCAGAACCTAGAAGCTTTCTGATAATCATATTCTGGAGAAAACACTCCTGGATGTTGTCAGACAAGATCTGAAGATCTGCAGTCTGCTCTGACTCGCTCGTGGGGAATAGGATAGAGTCTCATCATCTGAAATTCAATGAAACAACCACCAAGAAAACCTTGCTGAAGAGGTCAGGGACAGTGCCCAGGCCAGAGTTCAAGCCCCACGACGGACAAAAAGGACAGAAGGGAGGGAGGGAGGGAGGGAGGGAAACAAAAAGAAAGAAAAGGAAAAAAAAGGACGAAATAAAGAAAATGAGTTTGAGCTGGGTGCTGGTGGCTCATGCCTGTAGTCCTAGCTACTCAGGAGGCTGAGATCCCAGGCAGAGACAGTAATTAATTAATGACCTAAAACCAGAAGTGGTGCCATGGCTCAAAGTGTTAGAGTGCTATCCTTGAGCAAAAAGCTCAGGGACAGCACCCAGGGCCTGAGTTCAAGACCCACAACTGATTTAAAAAAAAAAAAAAAAAGAATTTGAGGCCTACAGCATATGTGAGAAATGATTCAATAATTTGGAAAAAAAAGAAGGAACAAAAATCAAGTGCCAAAGTGAAACGTCTATCTTGAAGATTTGAAGAAGTGTTCAGACTGTCTGACAGACCTCGCACTGAGGTCAGACACATGGGAGGTCAGGCCAGCCAAGAGCTCTGGGGGAAGCTACCAGGCCAGCTGAGCACATCCAAACGTGCAGGCAGGAACCCCACACCGCGCCCACTGACACAGCCTGCTCCCTGGCTCAAGGGAGGCATCTGGGTCACCCACGGAGCTCCGCGCAGCACGCGCTCAGGGCCAGCGGGCAGGCCAGTGGGAACGGAGCCTCGACGTTAATAGAGTCTTCTAAAATTGGGAATTGTTACCCATCGCTGATGCCCGTTAAGTACTACTCCCTGGGTCCTTGCATTTCTAAAAAAACTATTTGCTTTTTATTTAACACTGAACCTTTTGATGTTTTAGAATATAAAAACAGTAAGTATCTCATTATTTTAAAAGCTTAGGGGAGAAACTAGCCATATTATTAGAAAAAGAAGATATATGCAGCCATAGTCTGTTCAAATATCAAGAGGTGTGACTTTGCAAATTCACATTTCAGTCTTTATTTACATAAGACTTTTAGAAATAGTGGGGGTAAATATTAAAACGCCCAGGCCCGGGTGAAATTTTATTGAGAATAACTACAAATAAAAGGAAACTGATTTTTTAAAGTCAGTTTCTAAAATTTAGATGAAAAGAATATTGAGCATTAACAAAAAAAATGATATTTACATATCAATGTAGGCTTTCTGCTCGCAGATTCATTTCCTGTGAAACTAAGGGAAGCAAGCTTGGGGAATTACAAAGAAAAGAAAAACCCTAATCAAATAGGTACTGTTGTTCAAACAGAATATTAGCCAAAATGATCCAATCAGTTGCTTGAGCTAAATATTTTTTTCTTTAAGCTATTCATGCCAGAACACAACCTTTCAGAGCACAAGAAATCCACATTACATTCCGAGTGCTCGCCTCCACAGAGGGTGGGATTTGCAGGACACGAGCCCAGGGAATGGGTGGGACCGGGAGGGAGCACTGCCAGTCACTGAGGAGTGGGTCACCGAGCCATAATTTCTCAAGTTTTACTTATGCACATTCCAGAGTACATTTGGTAACTATCTGCATCAGTCTAAGCATACTAAACTCAAGTTGCTGAACTTAACACACATAAGAGAATGCAATTTTCTGACGCTAGAGAACAAAAAGTAGCAAAGTACCCTATATGCAGCAAGTTTGACACTAAACTTGTGTCCATATTTGTGTAATGACTACAATCAGCAGTTCACGTGAATGACAGCTGCCACACTGTCAGGTTTGCTTAGCACAGAATCGGCCATCACTGTAAAATACAGTAGACTGCAATGTGTCAGCTGTCGATCCTTTGATGCATTCACTCTTCCGCTTATCAAAAGCAGGGCAGGGAGGAGGAAGAGCCGTGGCATCGATCAAGATGCATTGTATTTTTAAACGGATCTGCTGAATGGCTAAGCCTTTGCAAAACTACTGTACAGAGATAATAAAAATATAATTTTCCAAAGCCAGAGCAACACAATTATTTCTCTGAAGATCTCAGGAGCAATCCCAAACACACACACACACACACACACACACACACACACACACACACTTTTCTCTCTCTTGGTCTCTTTTCTCTGTCTCTCTCTCTCTCATGGTATCTGGAATTTAAATGCAATTCTATTTTATTACAACATTAAGACTTCAAATTTAAAATAAAAAAAACCAAGAATTATAGAGGTTATCAAAAACATATTAACTTGTTCTTAGGGTAAGCTCAAAATTAATAACAAAGGTCTTATTATGCTAATGTATACTTTATGATATTCTGCCCCACAGTGGAGACTGAGAATTGACTCTGGCAGTTTCTGGCCTGGTCTACTTTGAATGGTGGTGCAAACGCTGTGTTTCCTTCTCAGATCTATGATTTATGAGAAAGTTTATAAAAACATGCAAGAAAAGCTTACACGGGCAGAGAAAAATCCAATGCCAATTCCCATTTAAATAATCAATAAATCCAGGTCTTTTCACCAAGGTAGCCTTAAGTGATTCTGATTTTAGACACATACAGTGGTCTCTTCCTAAAAACTGGACTTGTAATTTCTATTTCAGATCTGAAGTTAGAAACAAATTAGTTTGCACCGCAATAGAATATTAAGACAAACTCAGATCAATCTTCACCTCTGTTTATGTCCCTTGCTCCTTAGAAATGTAATTGCGGTTTTTATTAACTTTGCTTTATGGGTCTAATACTTAAGAAGTCTATCTTTCATGTCACGGCGAGAAGGTTAATGCACTTACAGATTCCCCTGCAATGCATCTTGGGCAAGGCTGGGCCGTGCTCCTTTCACTGTTCTGAGGAGTCTGTTCAACAAACCACAGGCACAGATGTATTACAACAGTGATTGTTTACAATTCTGATTAAAATACTCGGGTGGCTCCCAGGGGCTTCCGTGAGACAGGAACACACCTCTGGGCGCGGCCTGCCTGGACTGCCCTCAGGGGAAGGCTGAGGCGGCTGGTCCTCCGGGCTCCAGGGTGCCAGGGTACAGGTGCCCACGTGCTGACGGCCACGCTCAAGCTCCCTCACTTCTGGTCTCCTGCAGGCCCGTTTCTGAAACACATGAAGTTCCGCTTGAGATGGGCTCGGGAGGCACACAGCACTAACAATCGGCTTTCAGAAAACCGAAGCACATGGCGACCTCGGTGACGCGGGGAAGCTGGACGGGGCATCTGAGGAGACGACACTCAACTTCCCCGGCTCAGGGGTAACCACCATCCATTACGCCTAACCTCGTTATTTCTAGCACTGTCTGAGAGTTACTTAGCTTTATAGATTTAAAATAGTCATTTTAAACCATTTTGGCTGAAACTCTTGTAATAAACTATTGCGACTGCTTTATTGAAAATCTACAAAACCTATAAATTTTGTTCAAGAAACGAGTTATATGCTTCAGCACATTTTGTTTAGTATCACGTTACATACTTCCTTAACACATTATGAATAATTCACATGTGAATAATTCTGTCTTACTGGCACTCAAGAGCAAATTAAGTTTATTGATTTCAAAATCTACACACAGCTCATAACAGGGTAATTTCTGGAAAAGTCAACACTTGGTTTTCTCTTCCACGTGAATTACAGAAGAAACTGCGAAAGTAGCCCTCCGGTGCTCCACAGAAGGCACCTTACCTCAAAGCTGAAGCCCTAGGTGTGTGTGAGGCCACCCATTTGGTGGCAGAGATCGCGGAGCCCTACAGGCCAGCGGGAAGGCCTGACACCACCAGCTCACACCACACCTCGTGTCTGCTGGGGGCGACCTTTACCCTAAGGGGCAGACCACCATCCTTGTCAAATCATTTTTTTTGTTGATTTATTATGTGCAATATTACTTACTTGGCATTTTCTAAATTAACTTTTTAACTTCATGGATTTAGTCAATGTAGAAAACTTAAATCATGGATTTAGAGCGTTCGTTTTATCATCCTCTAACACCCCTGAAAATGTCTACTAAAAGAATAAGGTAAAAATTGAACTCTGAAACGTTTAAAGCCCCTTAGGATGATGTTGGGGGGTCGATTCCTGTCCCCCAGGAGGGAGGACCTGGGGAGCTGGCTACGCAGCTCACTTGCCTCCTGACCCAAGAACGGGAGACACCAGCAGAGCAAGAGGAGGCCCCAACTCCAGCCAACGCTTGGCATAAATGAACAGAGAAAGCGGAGCTGCGCGTGGCCAGGGCAGGCGGAGGAGCGCGGCTGCCGTCGGCGTCAGGCGGGCTCCCTCGTCCTTCCCGCCAGGCGGCCCGGCCGCGCCGCGCACGGAGGCAGAGCCATCGTGAAGAAAGGGGAGAGGGTCCGGGGGCCCGGACCCCACAACACCCACTGCAGGTAGGAAAACTTAGAAGAGCATCAGTGCTCACCAGAGCCCAGGCTGCTGTCCACAGACGTAGCAAACAGTGCGGTTTGGAGGCCTTCCTCCAAGCACACTGCCTCAGAAGCCATCACCAGCGGCTCACTGACGCCTGGAAGCCCAGCTACCCAGAAAGCTGAGGTCTGGAGGACTGTCATTCAATCCCAGCCCAGGCAGAACAGTTTACTAGAGTCCACCTCCAAAATTACCAGCAAAAAGCAGGGCTAAAGGCAGAGCTCGAGTGGAAGAGTGTCAGCCTGGCAAGTTTGCGGCCCTGAGTTCAAACCCCAGTAACCACCAAACCAACAAAGCCTCAGCGCCCCACGGACAGGAGGGGGTGTGAGGGGCGGGATTAATAGAGGGCAGTGAAGAAAAACAGACACAACTATAAGTAAAACGGGCAAGAAGGCAAACAATGGAAAGGAAGACAAAAAAAAAATGAATGAATGCTTCTACACCGGAAAAAAAGATAACATTTAAAAGTATATTATAAGAAGGCTTCCCCAAAACAGAAAGACAATTGATCCTAAAATGAAAGGATTTGCAGAGTACCTACAAAAATTAACCCAGAATGATCAACTCTTGAGACATAGCCTAATAAGCTATTAGAATTCAAAGATGAAGGCCGTAAGGCCTTACCGTACAGAGATCGGTAACTTAAAGGCAATGTAATCTGACGGGTCAGACTTTTTAAAATACATAAGCTAAGACAACAGAAGAGCCTTTTTTCTTTTCTTTTTTGCTGGTCCTGGAGCTTGGACTCAGGGTCTGGGCACTGTCCCTGAGCTTCTTTTGCTCAAGGCTAGCACTCTACCTCTTGAGCCATAGCGCCACTCCAGCTTTTTCTGTGTTTGTGGTGCTGAGGAATGGAGCCCAGGGCTTCATGAATGCTAGGCAACCACTCTACCACTAAGCCACCTTCCCAGCCCTGGAGCCATATTTGAATAAACTCAACAGATTTTTTTTTTTTGGTTGGTCATGGAGCTTGAACTCAGAGCCTGGGTACTATCTCTGATCTCTTTTTTGCTCAAGACTAGCACTCTACCACTTTAAGCCATAGCTCCATTTCTGGTTCTTGAGTGGTTGACTAGAGATAAGAGTCTCGCCAGGACTTTTCTGCATGGGCTGGCTTCAAATGGTGATTCTCAGCTCTCAGCTTCTTGCGTAGCTAGTATTACAGGTGTGAGCCACTGGCGCCTGGCTCAAAAATTTTGCAGCAAGATTTTCAGGTTCATCATCACGTGTCAAAGTTACCTGGCCAGGTGCCTATGGCTCATGCCTGTAATAATCCTAGATACTCAGGAGACTGAGATCTGAGGATCTCAGTTCAAAACTAGCCTAGGCAGCAAAGTCAGTGAGGAAGCAGAGATGTGGCTCAAGTGATAAAGTACCAGCCTTGAACAAAAAAGCTAAGAGATAGCACCCAGGCCTTGAATTCAAGCCCCAATACTAGCACCCAAAATCATCCTCACCATCATCACCACTGTCATCATCATCAGTTAAGAACTTAGGGAGTTCACTCGGGCTAGTAGATTCTGGGGGAGGGTACACTAGGTAATGATTGAGAAAATTCCAGCTAACAGGTTTACAAGGTCCAGAGTTCAAACTCCAGATATGGCACACACACAAAAAGGCTCTAGTTTGGCTCTGGTGGATCATACCAAAGCTTGTAGTCCTCCAGTGGTAGAGCACCAGTCATGAGCAGAGAAAGTCAAGCCAAAGTCCAAGGCCCTGAGTTCAAGCTCAGTATCAACACAACAAACACACAAATAACCCCTTATTCTGCCAAGTAATAATCTCAGTCACCTTCAGGACGTCCTCAAGTGCTTCAGCCATTCTGTATATTCACCAACGTTAGGTGAAAGTTGGAAGACCAAGGCTCAAGATCATTCCCAATGTGCTCAATCTTGCTTGATAGTACAGAAAGGGGTCTGCTGTGTTGAGCTGGCAGGGTGGCTCAAGTAGTCTAGCACCTGCCTACCAAGTTTGAGGCTCTGAATTCAAATCACAGTGCTACCAGAAAGAAAAAATTATGACATGTTAGGTTTGCTGTCAACTCTTTTTTTTTAATTTTTCTTTTTTTTTGTAATTTATTTATTAATTAAACAAGAATTTTTTGACAAGGTGTTGTACAAAAAGGGTACAGTTACATAGTAGGGCAGTGTGTACATTTCTTGTGATATCTTACACCCTGTTTTTCTTTCCCTTCCCTAGGTCAATGTACCAAGAACATATACAGTAGCCACGTGGCCTACGCCAAAGAAAAGTTGCCTAGGGCTTTAAATGTAATGTCGACAATAGACAATATGTCGACAATAGTCTTATATGAACATACAAACACAGTTTTTGAGCTATTGTGTTCCACTGAGAGGTCAATTTTTTGCTGTCAACTCTTAATAACGTGGGCTAAAGGGAAGTGAGTGGGAACGCTACTCCCCACACCCCTGAATACGTAGGTCCTGACTTCTCCCACCAGTGACAACCTTGCTGACTACTGGCAACACGACTTTCCTTCACCCTTCTGTCAGTGAAGGGAAGCACGGCCATGCATAAAGACACCAGAACCTACACTTTAGGATCTATAATCTAAGTCATTTCTATGAGGTGAAATGACATCTGGCCCATTAAGATTAGTGGACTTGCGATCTCCCGTTGTGCCATGGCGATGAGCTCAAGTTCTTCCGGAGGCTCAGGCGGCCAAGGGGCTGGGGTCCCACACCCGCACTTTGGTGGCCAGGTAGCCAGGGCTGACCTCCTGGGAATGAGACTGTGTTCTGGTGGCCCTGAGGCATCAGAGAGGATTAAACTATTCCTATTCTCTGCCAGAGGAGGAGAGAGAAAGAAGATCACTGACCACGGTCGGGGCGTGCCTTCCCCGTCTCTCCCGCGGGTCGGGGGAACACGTGCTACTAATATAAGGCACAGCCACACCCTTTAACACTGTGCACTCTCTTTAATGAGCACAGCAAGAAAATACAACATTCATAAACACCTGTCACCCTGGATCAAGCAACTCTATGCTAAGTTGCATGTGAGTTAAATATGTACAATACAAATTTTAAAACCAAGGTAAAATACTCAGGACTGCAAGTGATAGTAAGTACCTCTGAAAATATATTTTCTTTCTTTTTGTTTTTTTTTTTTGGCCAGTCCTGGGGCTTGGACTCAGGGCCCGAGCACTGTCCCTGGCTTCTTCCCGCTCAAGGCTAGCACTCTGCCACTTGAGCCACAGCGCCACTTCTGGCCGTTTTTCTAGATATGTGGTGCTGGAGAATCTAACCCAGGGCTCATGTATACGAGGCGAGCTCTCTTGCCACTAGGCCATATTCCCAGCCCCTGAAAATATATTTTCTGTGATAATTTTATATAAAGATGAACCCCTCCCCCCAAAATGGGATCCTTCGTTCTGAAGGTATTTTCAGAATTCTCACTGACCAGTCAGTTTTTTTGAGATCTTTATCATGATAATCACTTGTCCTATAAAGGCACTATGCCAATTAAATCCCAGTTTCAGAAATGGCTTCAAGGTTCTCTAGTTTTGTTTTATTTTAATTCTACCACAATAAAGTAGTTTCCTTTTGACAGCACTGCGAGGCAGCAGCGCCGGTCTGAATGGAGAAGAGGGGATGCTGGACAGGTCAGGACCCGGGCCTGCAGCCTGGTCCCCACAAAACAAGGCCACTTCCCCGGATGTTCATGTGGAAAAGAACTGAGCCCTCGTGCCAGGCTTGCATTCCACACCGTACTGAAATCTGGCACAGGCAAAGAGAGGATTTTCACACTCAGCTCCCACGTAAGGGCATGACTGGGCTCTACCCAAGCAGAGCATCTTGATGCTGCTTTATTTACCCCTGGCCAGGTTTTAAACGACTCCTCAATGTAGCAGGCATGATCTTTCCGTGCACACTTGGCCAAGTCCAACTCAGAGCTCAGCAATGAGGCAGCAAGCCTGGGGCAAGGTACTAGGGCTCACTTCAGTACATGATGGAAAAAGCAAAGAAAACCCTTCTTTCGTTCCTGGTTAAAGAAGGAAGAACTCAGAAGACAGCCCCTTGTACCTGGCTGCCAACAGGTGCTCGGCCTCCTGCTGGGAAAGCAAAGGCTTCCCTGGGCCCTGGGCTCCACGTGGCTCACTCCACCCAGACACTAGACGCTGCGGGCAGGCATCCTCCCAGCTTCCCAGGCCCGTCCGCCTCTGCCTGCAGCTGAGACGCAGCACCACCACCCAGGACACCACCAGTGCCCAGGAAGGCCACCGGTGGGAACGCCTACACACTGCGCCGGCTCGTTCCCAGGCCCCGGCCAGCGCAGGGCCGGCTCGTGGGCAGAGGCCCCGGCCAGCACAGGTCTCGCTGACTGCTTCAGAAGCTGGTGCCGCAGCACAGAGGCTCCCGCCTCTGCCCCGGCCCCACCGCCACCAACCAAGGAGGAGAAAGGATTCAAGAGTTTGATGGCAACATAGGCGTTGGGCTTTTTGACTAAGCTTCTTTTGCAATTTATTCAGTAAAAAGTTGAACTCTTAAACTAAAAAAAAATACACATCATATTAGAAGATTGAATTTTGATTGGAAAGACTTACCAAATACAGGCTTGAGTACAGTGGTTCATACTCGGCACCTCAGTTCCTCAGGAGGCAGAGACAGGGAGGCAGAGGCAGCAGAAAGAAAGGCCTCAACTCCATAAACAAGCTGAGAATAGGGGTGCGCACCTGCGAGCCCAGATACTGGGGAGGCATTTAGCAGGAGAGCCAAGATCCAGGACAGCTGTAAGGAAAAATGCCAAGATTCTATCCAAAAAACAACCTAAGCAAAGAAAGGGCTGGGGTGTGGCTCAAGTGGTAAAGTACCTGCCTAGTCAGCACAAGATCCAGACTTCAAACCACAATAGGATTTTTAAAGAAGGGATTTACAAGTACACTGATGAATATTAACGATCTTAAAGTAATTACACATGTTTCCTGACAAGTATAGCCTTGTCCCTTGTAATTACAGAAAGCTGGTTTAAAGTGTTTCTGCTTTGTAATTTCATTTCCTCACAATCATCCTGTGATGATGGAAGGCAGAAGTTTTATTTACATCTGGGGACTGGGAAAATGAGGTCAAGGGCTTCAGCCTATTCAGCGAAATTGGGGGATTTGAAAAGACAGCACTGGGGCTTCGGTGTACTTTCAGACTAGTTGGAGAGACAAGGTTTAGAAATAAAGATACACTAAGAGCTAAACAACTCGGGAAAAAGATTTCACAACTGAATGTAGCCTCACCCTACAGCTTCAGTGTCAAGAGAATGTGCTACGGCATAAGGAAAAACACGGGCAGAAAGACGTCCTACTGTTGGTCAAATGGTACTTGGCCATGGTGTCAGGAAAGCTCTGGGGAGAAGACAACTCTAAGAAGGGATGCTGAGCTGACTTGACAGGGACGTGAAAAGGCGAGTGAAGGCTCTGCCATGCACCACAAGCAAACACTAACTTAAACAGAGCAGCTACCACGTGAAGAAAGCCTGTAATCCCAACACTTGGGAGGCAGAGGCAGGAGGACCTGAGTTTGAAGCCAGCTTCTGATATGCTGATTTAAACACACAAACACAGACATGAACAAATAAACAATGTTTCCAGAGGAACACAGGAGAAAACTGAGACATTAAGATAGGCAGAGATTTCTCAGATATGATACCAACAGAGTAATCCATAGAAGAAGCAATCTGGAAAACTGAATTTCATCACCTCTGAAATTTGGGGGTTCCAACTGACACCAATTGGCTCATACTTGTAAATCCTAGCTACTCAGGAGACTGAGAGCTGAGGATCATGGTTTGAAGCCAACCTCAGGCAGGAAACTCTGTGAGACTCTTCAATTAACTACTGAAAAAAAAAGCCAAACGTGAAGCTACGGCTTATATGGTAGAGCTCTAGGTAGAGGGACCAGGCACCAAGTGCAAGCCACAGGATGAGCACAACAATAAATAAATAAATATGTTTATACATGAAAGATAAGCCAAATTATTAGCTTATATGTTTTTATGTCAATATGTGATAAAGGACTTTTATTTAGGATATATAAAATACTTCTCATGAAGACAAAATTTTAAAAAGAGAAAAAGAATTTGAATAGCAAAATTTCTCCAATGAAAGCATATGAAGAACTATATGAAATGATGTTGAACATTTGTCATTGGAAAATGCAAATCACCCACTAGAATGGCTACAATGAAAAAGACAGGGCTGGGGCTTTAGCGAGGACAGAGTGCTTGCCTGGCATGTGCAGAGCCTGGGTTCCACCCTCAGCACGGAGGACAAATGGGAGAAAAGGCAAACAAGTGCCGACAAGGAATAGCTCCACACAAAACTGGGAGTTCCTCTGGGCACCTTTTATATTTTCCGAGCCAGGTAAATACAGGCGGATCTGGGTGGGTAGGGTACATGAGGGTGTACAAGGAAGTCAGCCTGGCCCTGAGCCAGGTGTAGTGTGAAATCCTTGCTACTTAGGAGGCTGAAGTCTGAGGATAGTGGGTTTGAAGCCAGCCTGGAGAAGAGTCCATGAAACGCTTCATCTTCAATTAACCACGAAAAAGGCAGACGTGGAGATGTGGCTCCAGTGACAGAGAACCAGCTTTGAAGCTAGAAAGCGAAGGGACAGGTCCCTGACCCCTATGCTCAAGCCCCAGTAACTGCCCTGGGTTCGAATCAATAAGGAATAGCCAGGCGCTGGGGCGGGAGAGAAATTCTCAGGAGCAGCACCTCTCCACTGCCTCCCAGTGCCTAGGACACCGCGGCTACACCCGCTGCCGGGCTCGCCGAGGCCGCTGCGAGGAGACTCAGCAGGTGGGCCTGGCCCAGGAATCACTGCCCGGGTGCTGAGCGCCGTCCTGGCCGTGGGTTGCCTAAACTCTGCTGAGCACACGCTCAAAGTTCACCAGTAACCAAGCTCTCAAGGTGTGTAGGGAGGTGGGGGGGGGTTGCTGGAGGGGCATGGAGACTCGGTACGGAGAGCCACTCGTGAACTCGATCGGGATGGCTGATCAGATCAGGAACCGGGTCGCGACCCGGGGTGAAGGAGAACTTCCATCAGATGAGGAGGCCACGCGCGCCGCGGCCTGGGGGCGCCCGACTCGCCCGCCTGCTACCGGCCAGCCCCAAGACCGGCCCTCGGGTCCCAGCTGCTCTGCGATCGGCCCCACGGCGGGGCCCCACGCGGGCCTCCACGCCCCCGAGCGCCGGTGCGGCCCAGTCCCGGCCCCGCGCTCGCCGGCCGCTCACGCGCGGCGCCGCGGACTGACCTCTCCGCGCCTCCGTTTCCCCGTGGGTAGCGCTGGCTGCTCTCGGCGAGGGAGGGGCCGGGACGCGGGCTCGGGTGGGCGGGCGCGGGCTGCGGCCGGAAGAGCCGCCGCTCCGAGTCCGTGCCCAGCTCCGGCGCGGGGTCGGCTCGCACGCGGCAGCCCCGCCCCGAGCCGGCCCGCCGGTCCCCCGCACACCCGCCACGAGCGCGGCCCCGCGTGACAGCCCGGCGCGGGCCGCGCAGGGGCGTGACACCTCGCGCCCGGGGTCTCCGCCCGGTGCCACCCCGCAGCGCTTCTGCGCAGGCGCGGGCGCGGGGCGGGGCCAGAGGACGCGCGCGCAGGCCCCGCCCCGCCCCGCGCGGCGTCGCCTTCCCCGCCCTCGGGCCCAGGCCCCGTCGCTCACCGCGTCCCCCCGAGCCAGGAGCTCGTCCGGGCCCCGCCGCCGCCATCCGCCCGGCGCCAGGACGTCCATGTGGCCGCGGCCGCTCTGCTGAGGCGAGGCCGCGCCCGGTCGCGGGCCCCCGGGGGTCCGATCCGGAGGCGCGGGCGCGGGCAGCGCGGGGGCCCCGTGGGGCTAGGCAGGAGTTGCGGGCCGGTGGAGCGGGGGCCTGAACCTCGCCCGGGGAGCAGGCCGCCGCTTCTTCAGCCTTGGCCGGCCGAGAGGCGCCGAGGGCCCATTGGTGTAGAGCCGGCCCCGCCTCCGCCGCAGCCCTGGAGGGGACGGGAGCGCGGCTCGCCTCTCTCTCGCGATTGGTCCTCTCCTGACGCCGCGGGGCCTGACTGGTCGCTCAGGGAGCCAATCGGCATGGGCGGGGCTGCAAGGGTCGCTGGGAGTTGTAGTCCCGTGAGTTCTCACTTCCGGGCAGCAGGGGCCCGGCGGCGATAATGGCTCCTCGGGGCCGAGGGGAGGGCACCGGGGGGTCCCAGGCCCCGGACGGCCCGGTCCTCCCGAAGAGGGAGCCCGACCAGCCTGAGCGCGAGCGCTGGAGGTTCCCCGCGCTGTTTCTGCGTATGAGGAGCTGAGGAATGGAACCCAGGGCTTCATGCATGCTAGGCAATCGCTCTACCGTTAGGCCACATTCCCAGCCCCTAAATTATTTGTAACGGAAAAATAATAATAGGATGCCAGGTGCCGGCGGCTCATGGCTGCAATCGTAGCTATGCAAAGACTGATACCTGAGGATGGCCTTTCAAAACCAGCCCAGGCAGCAAAGTCTGGGGGACTCATATCCAGTTAAATCGCAAGAAATCTGGAAGTGGAGCTGTGGCTCAATTTGTGGGGCACTAGACTTGAATAATAAAAGCTCAGAACAGCTCCTAGTCCCCAAGTTCAAGTCCTAAGACTTGTGCAGACAGACACACACACGACATCTATAAAGCTGTTTTAAATACTCATTTAGATGTGTTATAATGAAGACAGTAACTATCAGGTGAAAGTGTCTGGAAAGTTTCTTGACATTGGTTTCATGCATAAGATGCCAAGGAGCAACCGACAAAAGAAAGGATAAGCTGGACTGTATCAAAATTTAAAACAGGACTGGGGGTAAGGCCCAAGTGGTAGATAGAGCACCAGTCTAACAAGCATGAAATCCTGAGTCCAAACCCCCACTACCAGGAAAACAAAATAAAAATACTAAATCTTAAATGTTCATGAATCAGATTGAAAGCATAGGTATCGGCCATCCAAGCTCCCGGCAAATGGTCATTCACCCTGGTTGGAGTTTCAAATCTGTTGTGGTGGAAGATTGTGCCCCTCCCATGGTAAGTGATTAGCAGAGCTGAGGAGTTAAATACCGAGCGTCCCCGGTATTACTCTGGTCAGCTGAAATGTAGGAGACAATCAGCAATGGGGTCGTCATTCCAATCACTGTGTCTCGGACTGAGCGCGGAGTGTGGCCCTGAAGCCGCGGCCCTGTGGCCCTATGCTACAGTCATTTGGAGTGGGGCTCGGAACTTGGCGCCAAGATTTGTAGTGTGGCCCTGAAGCCACGGCCCTGTGGCCCTACGGTAAATCGGAAAATCGGATCCAAGCCCTTGGTTAGATGATCACTTACCCTGGGTGTGAGGGCAAATTTCTAGATTGTTGTGGTGGATGGAAGTAGCGCACTCAGTCAGAAGTTACCTCAGTGGTCCTCTGGGTGGGCTTAGGACAGCAGAATAGGTCCCGGGGGCAGCTTGGACCCCCAGAAATGGGGGAGCAAATCCACCGGGGAGCCTATCCCGGGTTCGGCACCAATGAAAGCATAGGTCCCGGCCATCCCAGAGGACCATGCAGAGATAATCACAGGCAGGAGAAGAAGGTTCATAAGGAGGTTTATTAGTGGGGCCATAGTTCCCACGGGAGAGGGAGCTACAGACCATCTGGCATCTTATCCAGGTGGCAGCTTCTCTGTCTGGGGTGAAGGGGAAGTAGGTAGGTAGTGAGTAGGAGTGGCTCCTTAGGTATGGGTGGATCTGGGGGCTAGTGGGAGGAGCTGAGGACCTGAGGCAGGGGAAATGCTAACACAGATGATATCATTGATTTAGTAAAGGGCCAACATAGAAGCTGATAAAGTATTTGTAAATCATGTGTCTCACAAAGTGTTACTATCGGGAATTTATAAAGAATTGCTTTCAGGTTAAAAATAACAAAAAAGATTTAAAATGAAGAAATGGTGCATATGCATGTCTCCCAAAAAGTTCCATAAATAGCCACACAGCACAGGAGAAGGTGACAGGCATTGCTGGTTATTAGAGGGTGTGAACTAAACTCATTTTCACATAGCATCTGACATCCTGAGGATGGCTGTTACCCAAAGAAGGAAGCAAGGCATGGCAGTGAATGTCTGTCCCTCCTCCCAGCACTTGGGAGGCAGAGCGGAGGGTTGCACATTCCAGGCCAGCCTGAGCTACAAAGCTAAACTCTGCCTCCCTCTCCTCCCCTGCCCCCCAGAAAGGAAAAGAAGAATAAGAATTGGATGAGACAGTGGGATTTGAGGAAATTGGCACCCATGTGTTGGTGGGAACGTATGATGCTGCAGCCATTACTGAAACAGTATGCATTTGGTTAAAAATCAAATCCTCACATGAGCTAGCAATTCTACTTCTGGGTATCTACACCAAGTGTGTGGAAGCAGGGGCATCCATGTTTATAGCATTGCCCACAACCTCCAAAGAATGGAACCACCCAGGCATTCATTGACAGATTAAAGAGGACACCAAATGAAGTCTACCCATGTCCTAGACGGTTATTCTGCCTTAAAGAGGAAGAACATACTGACTCATGCTACAACATGTAGACTTGCAGACTTTCGTACTAAGTGAAATAAGCCAGTCACAAAAAGTGAGGAAAACTGATTCCACTTGCATAAAGCGCCCCGAGAGGTCAGGTTCATAGAGAGACAGTCGAATGGCGGGGGCCAGGAGCTGGGAGAGTTAACATTTAATGGGACAGAGTTTTATTTTGAAGAGGTGAATTTTTCTGGAGATGGAAAATGGTTATGGTTACCCAACTATTGAGCTGTACCTCTAAAACTGGTTAAGGTAAGCCAGATTGGACACCTGGAAGATCTCAAGCTTGAGGCCAAGCCTGGGCTACGGAGGGAGACTTGATCTCAAAGTTAAGATGGCAACTTTTATGTCGTCGACATTCACTATTGAGCTGCATCAACAGCTCATCTTGCACACCACCTTCCAGAGAAGTGGCTCCTGGGAAGAAAGGGGCTGGATTTCTGATCCCCTGTGTATTTCCAGTTGCTAGGCAAGCTGTGTGAAGGCGAGGCCACCTTCCCCCTTTGCAGTGTGCAGAGGGCTGAGAGTAACCCTGCCGGCCTGGGGGGGGGGAGGGGGCAGCTGTTCACTCTCCAGGTGCACCTCTGGAGTGGTGAGCACTGTCTAGGGAGCCTCCACTCGAGACAGCTGCTGAGGCTGCCCCTGCTTTCCCCGGCGGAGCACCAGGCCGCCAGGCATCCGGAGAGGTTCATTTTAGCCATGCGTGCTGTGCTGGGGGGAGTGCTCATTCTGAGCCTCATCGGTGAAGTAGGAATAAAGCAGCTCCCTGGCTTGCTGGCAGAGACTCTGCAAGCAAACAGCAAACAACTTGGGGCGTGTCTTCCTCCATCTTACATTTGTGTCCTTGGCTCTGAGTCATTTTCTTTGCAGTCACCTGGAAGCCACCTTGGAATCCTGGAAGACAGGCCCAATGGATAACACCTTGTGACAAGAATCAAAAACTACCTGCCAGCAACAAGGGCTTCCTTCTTGTGACCAGACCCCACCCAACCAGTCCGGAAATGATAGGCAAGCAGACCACACTCCTGACCACTGGACCACATCTGTTTACTAATTATGCACACCTGTCGTCTGCTACCCTAGTTCCATCTCTACCTAAACCTACAGCTCACATCTACCCCAAAGATGAACTGAATGCTAACTGTGCCTCTTTCCTGAAATATCCCCAGGATGTAAATCTCTAAGCCAGGCACCGGTGACACATGCCTGTAACCCTAGCTACTCAGGAGGCTGATATCTGAGGTGATTTGAAACCGGCTCAGGCAAGAAACTCCAGGAGACTCTTGTCTCTAATAAGCTACCAAAAACCAAAACAACGGGAGTAAAGCTGTGGCTCAAGTGGAAGAGAGCTAGCCTTGAGCAAAAAAGTTCAAGGAACAGAGCCCAGGCCCTGAGTTCAAGCCCCAAGACTGGCACCAAAACCACCACCAACAAACCAATCTCTGCTCTTCCCTGTCGATTCTTTGCTTGGCATGTTGGGGGAACGGGGCAGGGCCTGGGCCTGTCAGCCATCTAGCACCGAGCCCGGCCTACAGCGGGCGCTTAGATGAGCTCCTTCCCCTCCCTCTTGGCCTCTTTCTTTTTTAAGGAACTCAGCGCCTCCCACCTCCCCCCCCCAAAAGAAGAATCCAGGAAAGTAAAACTGCTGGTAGAGGGAGGGCCCATAAAGAGCGTGACTGTAGATGCTGAAATTGAAGAGTTGATTCCTGTGAATGGAAATACAAAAATGAGCCCCACTGAGACTGTTTTGAGAAGGGGCGTGGGGTTGGGGAGAGTTTGGGGGGGGGGGCCGCGAGGTGAACGCAGATGAACTGCATTCCTTGTGGAAGGGAGGTGTGCTAGTTTACAAGGAAGCCCCTGTCTTCCCTAGGTGCTCCTGTGAAGTTTGGAATTCAGTGTCTTTAGATAAGATGGAGACCTACAATGATTTTCCTCCTTCTTCAGGACTTGTCCCAATACTGTGCACGGTCTTCGAGTGGCAGGTTCCCTTGTAAGAGGAACTAGGCCTCTGCCCGAGCCCTGGTATTGCCCATATGCACTATCACACTGGACTTGGGACCATACTCCTTATCTTTATAATTGCATTTTCTGTTTATCTTCCAGTCCAAAGGCGGCTACAGTAGCTGCTGAGGATTCTCACACAGTCTCAAGCCTTGCTGTCTCTTTTTATTTTATTTTATTTTTTTTTTGCCAGTCCTGGGCTTTGGACTCAGGGCCTGAGCACTGTCCCTGGCTTCTTTTTGCTCAAGGCTAGCACTCTGCCACTTGAGCCACAGCGCCACTTCTGGCTTTTTTCTACATAAGTGGTCCTGAGGAATCGAACCCAGGGCTTCATGTATACGAGGCGAGCACTTTACCACTAGGCCATATCCCCAGCCCCTCGCCAGCCCAGTCCTCCTGTTGTAGAACGTTAGAGCTGGGACAGGCCCCTCCCCAGGCCGCAGCACACAGGTGCTGGGCAGCTGTGGCTTTGTTCGGTGTCATTTGAGCTTCGGCTGTGTTTTCCTCATGGCAAGGCTGAGTACAAGCTTGTTCAAAATGAAATCCTTGTAATAATCCACAATCCCTCACCGGGGCAGATAACAACCCACTGTTTTTCAGCTTTCAGCTTTCGTGATGCAAGCTAATTTCTCGTGTTTTCTGACTTGGTAAACGCCCTCTGTAAGGCTGACCCTAAACTGATCAGAACTTAATATGAGAGACTATATGGCTTGTGCAAATTAGAACCCTATTTGATCCATAGCTACTCCATTGTGAACCTCTAAACACTAACTACACAGAAGGTAAGTCTTTTTTTTTTTTTTTTTGGCCAGTCCTGGGCCTTGGACTCAGGGCCTGAGCACTGTCCCTGGCTTCTTCCCGCTCAAGGCTAGCACTCTGCCACTTGAGCCACAGCGCCACTTCTGGCCGTTTTCTGTATATGTGGTGCTGGGGAATCGAACCTAGGGCCTCGTGTATCCGAGGCAGGCACTCTTACCACTAGGCTATATCCCCAGCCCCAGAAGGTAAGTCTTTTAAGAGTCAGTTATTTTGCATTTTCTTCCTAGGTGCTATAGATAAACAATGTGCTTTCCAAAACTGAGGCTGCCTATTTAAGTGGAATACATTAATTGCACCTCATTTTAGCCTAACGCTGCTTCTAAAAGCCTGGAACTGCGTGTTAAATGCTGTGTAGTACTTTCTGGTTACACTTGGTTTCGACAATAGATGCAAACTTTAGCATGATGATTTATAGTTCATCCTAATTTTTTTTATTTTCAAGTGTATGAAGTCACATTGGTTATGTTTGATAATCCACTGTTGGCATGTGCTTTCATATAAATTATAGGGTTTTGCCTCTCAGCTCTCAGAACACGGAAGGGAGAAACCCCCAGCATGGAGATATGACAGATGCTGCATTGGTGTGTGGGTTGGAAATAATAAGGATTATAAATGACTCACTAGGTCTAGAAAATAAGAGGAGAAGACTTATTGGGGAGAAGTAAAAAAGCTTGCTCTCTTTATGCACGGCTGAAAGAAGGTACCATGAAAGATATATTACTATTCGCCTTCTTTTTATTTCTAAGGGACTTTTTATTAACCCCCTTTTATCAATCAAAATAAATTGATTGCCAGTGAATGCAATATTTCCTGACTACTTGAAATTATAAAACAAAAGCAAACACATGCAAACTCACATACCACATCTCTGGTAAATAAGAGTTGGGGCCTTCCAAAGGGATTGCTAAATAGTGTTAATGATTTTTATTTCCCCTTTCATT
Organism: Perognathus longimembris pacificus; assembly: GCF_023159225.1. Taxonomy (NCBI): domain Eukaryota; kingdom Metazoa; phylum Chordata; class Mammalia; order Rodentia; family Heteromyidae; genus Perognathus; species Perognathus longimembris. The sequence continues at coordinate 2,368,553 of NC_063162.1, read as the reverse complement.
GAAAGGGAAACCACGCCTTGAGATGCCTCTGGAATTCTACTTCACCCTCTGTACCAGTGGCCAGGTGTTCCAGAGCATTGTTATTTAATATTTATATCCCACATAAAAGGACGTATCTCTGTAGGGTAAATACAGTTATGGCCGAAAGTAACTGGGCCCTGGGTAAGGAATGGTATAATAACCCCAGGCAAGAGGAGGGAAAACTGGGTGGCCAGGAGCGCATCTGTGAATCACTTCCCCAGGAGAGTCTGCTCTCTTGTAGTGTCACTGAGATGCGGTGATTTATTAGAGTGTATGGAAATTAGGAAATAAAGATCCCCACCCAAACTGATGAGCACGTCTCTCTTGGTCCCCACCAGTCCCGGAAGAAGGTTAGAGAGTCTGAGACAATAGGAATAAAACAGTAGCTTAGAAGATGGGGCTTAGCCAGGTGCCGTGGTTCCTGCCTGCGATTCCAGCTCTTTGGAGCCCGAGACAAAAAGTATGGAGAGTTCAAAGGCCAGTTTGGACTACAGAATGATACTTTGTCCCTAAAAGCAAAAAGCACCTGGGTGAGATGGCTCCTATCTGTAATCTCACCTACTCGGGAGATGGAATTTGGGAGGATCATCTAGCTGTGGTGGAACGTACCTGTCATCCCAGCTAGATAGGATTTTCCACTTGGACAGACAATGTGAGCTTCTGCCTGAAAAGTAACTAAAGCTCAAGTGGCTGGAGGCATTGCTCAAGTGGTAGAATACCCGCCTAGCAAGCGCAAGGCCCTCAGCTCAAACCCCATACCACAAATAATAATAAAATAACAATGACAACTTTCAAAAAGAAGATAGGGCCAAATGTGGAAGGGCTGCGTTGGGGAGTGGCTCCCGAAGTCCCCGCGGCTGCTGGCAGCTCTTGGCGTCCTGCCCTCCATCTCTGGGGCAGCCAGCTTTCTCCTAAGTTGGGTGGCTGTCAGGGCTGCCGCCCCGGCTAGCCGAGAGTGGCTCTGTCCCTGAGCTCCTTGAAGGAAAAGGCTTCCCGCTGTGGGGTCTGGCCATGGGGGTCACGTCTAGGGAGGGTGGTCGTCTCCCTGAGTCTGCCGCTGTCTCCTCCTTAGTCCCATCACGCCGTGCAAGCGGGGAGAGAACGAAGGTCGGGTCCGGAAAGTCCCCCGGTCCTGTTACCTCTGTGTTTCACGCGGGGCAGCAGCAAGTGCTCGCTTTGCTGGAGTGAGTGATGTTACCGGAGAACGCGCCCTGCCGACTCACCTGCGTCTCTACATCCTTTACAATGCCGTAGTTTGCCTTTTTCCTTTCATTTCTAGAAAAGTGGATACCATGGTTTCACAGAAAAAAAAAAAAAACAAGCCAAAAACCTAGCTGTTTAAATCTGAAGTGGGTTTAAGTCCGGTCTAGAACCTTCCCTTCTGCAAATGCTTAAGGGGGTGAACAAGTCCAAAGTGTCCATTCATGCAGGGTCCCCTGAGCTGCCTGAGCTCATTAGAGCAGCTGTCCCACGGGGACCACACGGTTCTGCCGCGCTGTCCCCCCACCCCCAGTCCACAGAGCTCACTCATGGGGGGGGGCGGGGGGCGAGGGGGGACAGGCAGACACAGCCCCACAGGCCGAACGGCTCTGGAAGTGGTGCTGCCACAGGAGTTCACATGATGAAAAGGAACAATGACAACAACAGGATAGCCCGTGTTCCTTTTCTGATACCCGGGAGAAAATGCCGGTGGGGCAGATGTCTGAGACGTTTCGCTAAGTGTAATGGTGGCCCATGGTCTGACTAACTCTCAGTGAATTTGCTTTCGAGGCTGGGATGGCATCTGCCACAGGTCAGAGAACCGGCATGTGCGTGTCATAGGTATGGGTCTGTGTGTGTGTGTGTGTGTGTGTGTGTGTGTGTGTGTGTGTGTGAGACCTATTATAACGTGTGTTTCTCTGGTCCGCTCTGGGAAGCGCCCTCTGCACCCATGTAACCTAGAAGAGGGTTCCTAGGCCCACGGGCAGGGAGTGCACCCCGGTGGCCTGTGCGGGCTCCACGTCTGGAGCGTCGGGGTTGAGAGCGAGTGCCGGGAGCCCCACAGCCGGCGTTCAACGGGCTGCAACATCCCAGATTCCTGAAGAATGACTTCTGGTTTTACGAGCTGTGTCACGCTGCTTTTCAGGCTGTAACAAATACCCGAGAGACGTAGTCTGAAGGAGGAAGGATTTATTTTGGTTCAGGGTTTCAGTCTGTTGTCAGCCGGCTCTGTTGCTGTCGGGTGAGCAGTCGGGCTGAAGTAGCCTGGCGGGAGGTCAAAGTTCAGCACATGCTCACTTCGTGGCCTCCAGGATGTAGAATGGAGAGACAAAGAGAGGGGCTGGGGAAAGATAGCCCCCCACTGGCCCGTTCCTTCAGCAGCATGGTTATTGGATACCTAAATGAATTCATGAAGGGATTGATTCACTCATTAGGTCCGTATCACAATCCAATCACTTCCCCCAAAGCCCATCAGCTCACAACCAAGCCCCCAAGCACCAGCCTGGAGTGGGGGGGGGGATCCCTGTCAAACCATAGCACAAGTGGTTTGTCTGTGACACAGGCAGGCCTTCTGTGGGCTTGGTTTCTTCGATAAGAAACAAGGATTACAGAGAGGAGCAGGACATTAACTGCCGGTGGGCTTGGAGAATGATTACACAGACATGGAAGACACAACACGGTTGACATGCAGAACACGTGGATTCAAAAAGGAGTGAATGTGCACAACGTAAAACACGCGTTAATTGTTTGCTCTTGGCCAATGAGGTATTAAGGGGACTTGTGTCTGAGGTGCCTGGGTGGGGACTGGACCTCGTAAATAATGTTGCCTGTAGAAATACATTGTAATGTGTGCCTTCTTCCTACTTTCCCTCCTCTACCTCCTTTACCCCACTAGTATCTTTTAATTTTATTTTTTGTCACTCGGGGTCCTGAGCTCTTTTGCTTGTCTAGCACTCTAACTTGTCTAACACTTTGAGCCACAGCTCCACTTCCGGTTTTTGAGTGGTTAATTGGCGATGAGAGTCTCATGGGAACATTTCTGCCTGGGCTGGCTTTGAACTGTGATCCTCAGATCTCAGCCTCCTGAGTAGCCAGAATTGCAGGTGTGAGCCACCGGTGCCTGGCTCATCAGCACCTTTTGTATGTCCTGCCCGGTGTGGGCGTGTGGGCGACAGTTATGAGATCTCAAATGCACAGTGTGGGGGGGGGGAGGGGAGTGTTGAAAGTCAGGGAAAAGCAGGTTTCCGGTGGCTAGGGATCAGCAGAGGCCGCCAGTCTCTGTTTTCCAGCTGTGGTCTCGAGGTTGAAGAAACAACTCAGGCTCCCGGAGAGGCGGTGATGCCACCTGCAGCCCGGAAACCTGCTCTACAACCGCTGGGCTCAGGAGGGAGAGGGACCGAGAACCCAGGAGGAGGTCGGAGAATGGGCAGTCAACTCCCAAGACGAGGCCTCCCCCCACCCCGTGATGTAGATAGCATTAAAAGCATGCTTAGAGCTATTTTAAGCAAGGAATTTTGGAGACTGCAGCACTTGGGTTAGGACTTATGGGCTACATTTCTTACAAACACATTCCTCTAAAGTGTGCTTTATGGACACAATTGTGTTTTTTTGTTTGTTTTCTGGATAGTGGCCCCAAAGCATTCAATCCCAAGCTAGCCCGAGGTACAGCTAGATTAGGTTAGGGGTACGCGCTTCTCCAGCCTGTCTTCTTAGGGGAAACCAGATTACTGTGGAGCCATCGGACAATGCGCACTTCTGAAAAGAAATGGAATGTATTTTTTATTGGCAGAGTCAAGATGAAGTATGTCTTGAAATCTGTTTTACAAATAAACTTGCCCATAAATTGTCCATTCACTGCTTGGAATTTTTTTTTTTTTTTTTTACGTTTGAGGAGCTGTCAGAGGTCCCTAATAAACAGTGAGTCTTATTTAGTTTACTGGATATGTAATTTTTCTTTTCTTTGAAAATAATTATTTTTCAAGCAAGTGCAGCAAAAATACAACCAATAAAAATCTGGCTATGACAGCATAAACAACCTTTATAGCAAGCATATACATCGAGTTCCTCTCATAAAAGCAGTTTCTGGTAAGGAAGAGAACATGGAAAATTGGCTGACTTGTCCCCAGATTAAGTTCCCAGTGCTAGGAGTTGAGATGGGGACATCTGCAGTCCCTGCTGTATCCCAGGCTGTATCCTTGGTGGGCCGAGTGACAGGCAGAGGGTCTCGCTTGCCAGGGAGGAGAAGAAAGAGGCTGAAGGTTTAGCTCAACTCCCTGTCGGACCTGTCCATCAACACCATTTGGAGGTCTATTCTCCGGCTAGAGAAGCTAATGGACAGAGGGTTGGGATTTCCAGCAGGGCTCCGGAAGGGCAGGAGGGAGGCCATCCATCTTTGAGTTGCCCAATTGTTACTCCAAGGTGGTTGTCCCACGGGAAGTTCTGGGCCCATGAGTGGCAGGCTTGGGGCTGAAACAAGGGGAGAGAATGCTACTCAGAATGTCCTCCTCAGGCTGAGTCAGCTGGTCCCAGTGGTCCAGGGCTCACAGGAAGATGTGTCTGTTCCCACCCTCCCCTGCCCTGCACTTGGGCAGCATCCCTCGCCAGAGCTTAGCCTGAGCCCCAGCTCTAATGGGCAGTGCGAGGCCAGCAGCCCCTGGACCAGGTAGTCTCCAGGCGTCTCCCAGGGAGCTCAGTGTTAGCATGTTCTCAGCCAACGTGCGGGGCTCATTTATGCTTTTATAGGAGCTCAGAAGATGTTATCGCAGCTTGAGAACTGAAATTAAAATATGTATCCTTCAGGTGCAAATCTACTGTACTTACAGCTTTACTGTTTCTCTGCAGGGGCTCCATTAATCTTGCACTAGTGAAATTCCTAAGGAAATTAATTCCCTCCAGTTGGGGTTATTCTCAACTGGTCTTTGGGGGCGGAGTAATTGGAATTTAAGCATCTCTCTTAAAAGAAGGGAAATCTTGGCTGTTTTACTTGAGTAACAACAGTGTTTAATGTTGTGCTTTCTTATTCTTTCCCTCAAGTACCTCTTTGTGCTTACAGATAGGGTTTGCAGAGACCCAATCAGGTGGAATTTGGACTTCCAGTCTTTCTTTAAGCTTGCCAGGTATGCTTCTCGCCAGGATGAGTTGTTTGGGACCATAAGGTACCTGGCATTGTGCCCACTGAGTAATACTTGGCCAGAGGAATGAACAACACATCATTAAATTTCATAGTTAGCTGCACTCCAGTGCCTCATGCTTATAATCCGAGCTACCCAGGAGGCTGAGATCTGAGGATCGGGATGGAAGCCAGCCGCAGCAGACAAATCTGAGAGACTTAAATCCAATTAACCGGGGGGGGGGGGGGGGGGGGAAGTGCAACTAGAGGTGTGGCTCCAATAGAATGCCAGGCTTGAGAAAGAAATCTGAGTGAGTGCAAGACTTTTAAGTTCAAGCTCTGGTACCAACTCCCATACATATTCATGGCTAAAATACTATGTCTAGGAAAAGTACATATTAATTGTTGTTACCTAGCAAAATAATTAAACACCAAAGCACACACTTAGCCTCAGTAGATGTGACGTGGAGCCTTTGTTGCAGGAAGCCCAAGCACTGACTGCTTGCCTTCTCTCAGGTGAGGACTTCAAGCTCCTATGCTCCAGGTTCTAGTCCACGTGCCACAGGTCCCTGTATTGCAGCCCAACTCCCTCCGGGCCACTTAATGGTCCCATCAGACTGCCGGGGGCAGGTGTGAGGCTGGGAAGGCCATTTCCAACCAGGCAGAGCTGGCAGGTCGGGTGGGACTCCGAGCCCTCTGCGGATGGCACCTAGGCATCTAGGTGCCTAGGGGCAGCAGAATGCCAGAGCTCAGGGTGACCCCACACAAACAGGGCCAACAGCAGCCCAATCTCTTGTTCTCCTACGTTTTTGAAATTTGGGGCAGTGAAAGAGCATAGAGATCTTCTGTAGCAGGCCCAAACCACCGAGAATGGAAATGCCGGTGTTTCCCTCTGGGCCCTAATGAGCTCTGAGGGAGACAACTGGACTCCTTGGAGCAGCGGTGGGTGATAAGAACTTGAGGTGCTCAAGGGGTGGGGGGCATCCGGCTGCTGTCCTACCTGCTGTGTGCCCGGGCAGGTTCCTTAGCTATAACTGGGGTGGGGTGGCATGGTGGTTTTCAGGGATCACAAGTGAGAAATAAAGACTGAACGCTCTAGAAGCTGGAAGAGCTCTGTCCACCAGTGTGTATATACTTGTATCACATCTGTAACTTGGGTGCACCAACTCCCCAAAATCCAACCTTGTATTTTATCCTGATGCTGTACATTCTACCCCAATGATGACTTTTTGCAAAATTGCCATACAATGTTACGACTAGGATGTGAATATTTGCACACAATCTACTGTCTTTATCAGATTTCAGCAAATTTGTATGTTTATTGTCCAGTCTTATGCCTAGGTAATAGTACACAGCCAAGACAGAAACCAGTTCCTCCCATTGAATCTGGAATTTTAGTAGCATCTGTTTCTCAAGGTGAGTCACAGCTGTAATGGGTTCCAGTACTGCTTAGAAAAATACAAAGTGAGCCACAAGTGACAAGTCACTCTGTAACTTAAAACATCCCAGTAAAGAAAGGTAAAATAGAATTTCAACATGTAGTCAGTATAGAAATCATTAGTGAACATATATATATATATATATATATATATATCCTCTGTATTTGGGCAATGATGGCTCACGCCTATAATCCTAGCTACACAGGAGGCTGAGATCTGAGGACTGAGGTTTGAAGCCATACTGGGCAGGAATGTCCACGAGATTATTTCCAATTAATCAGCAAAAAGCCAGAGGTGGGGCTGTGGCTCCAAGTAGTAGAGTGCCAGCCTTGAGCAAAAAAGCTAAAGGATAGCGCCCAGGGTCTGCGTTCAAGCTCTAGTACATGCACACCCACGCACACACACTCACACCCACACCCACATACACCCCCCCCCCACACACACACCCTAGGAGCTAGGAGCAAGGAGGAAGTTATCCAGGCTAGAGCACTGGAAGCACCTGCACTGAAGCTCCAGTACACAGACACACAGACACAGACACAGACACAGACACAGACACAGACACAGACACAGACACACACACAGACACAGACACACAGACACAGACACACAGACACAGACACACACAGACACACAGACACACAGACACACACACAGACACACACACAGACACACAGACACACACACACAGACACACACACACACACACAGACACACACACACACACACAGACACACACACACACACACAGACACACACACACACACACACACACACACACACACACACACACACACACACACACACACACACACACACACACACACACACACACACACACACACACACACACACACACACACACACACACACACACACACACACACACACACACACACACACACACACACACCCCCTCGGTGGGTGAACTCTCTGCCAGCCCCCAGGCCCCGCGGGCGCCGCCCCGGGGCTCCCAGGGATCTGCAGACGCCGCCCGCGAGCAGGGGGCGGGCCTGGGGGCGGGGCCGCGGCGCGCCGACGCCCGACGCACGGCCCCGCCCCATCGAGCGGCCGGCGTTCGGCTGCTCGAGCCTGGCTGCGGCAGCATGGCGGCGCCGGCGGCTGAGGCGGCTTCGGCCCTGGTGGAGGTCGGCTCGGCCGGGCAGTTCGAGGAGCTGCTGGGCCTCAAAGCCAAGTAAGCCGGGCGGCGGGCCGCGGGGTGGGGCGGGGCGGGGCGGGCGGGGAGCGGGCCGGGAGTCCGGGCGGCGCGGCGGGCGGCCCGGCGGGCCAGGGCCTCGGCCACCGCCCCGGCGCCGCCTCGAGGGCCCGCAGTCGGCCGGGAGCGGCGGGTGGGACCCCGGAGCCGGCCCGCAGGCCCCGCCGCCCGAGCTCGTGGGCCTTCCCTGCCCCCCACCCCCGCCCCGTCGGCGCGGCTCCGGGGGGGGCCCGGACTCCGGCCTCGCCCTCGACCGGGCGACACCACCCGGCCCCGGGGCTCCCCGGGAGGCGGTCGGGGGATCCCGGCCGCCCCCGGCCGTCCGGGCCCCGCCAGCCCCGGGCCCCCGCCAGCCCCGGGTCACCGCCAGCCCCGGGCCCCCGCCAGCCCCGGGCCCCGCCAGCCCCGGGCCCCGCCAGCCCCGGGCCCCCGCCAGCCCCGGGCCCCCGCCAGCCCCGGGGCCCCGCCAGCCCCGGGCCCCCGCCAGCCCCGGGCCCCGCGCGGTCCCCGGGCGCCTCGCTCCGCCTCGTGCAGGCCCGCAGCCCGGGGGGCCCGGGTCCCAAGCCGGCCCCGCCCAGTGTGGCCCCGGGCAGCGGGGCGGGGGAGGGCGGGGAGCGGGTGCCTCCCCCCTCCCCACCTCCGGGTCCTCCCGGGCGCTGGGCGAGGGGCCGCCGCCTTCCCCGGCCGGCAGGCCGCGCCCTCGGCGGTGGCTGGGAGCCCGGGGAGAGGGGACGGAGCCGAGCGGCTGGAGGGGGCGCCCCGCTCGCTGCCGACCTGGGCTTAGCCCGGCTGGGTGGAGGCGCGGAAGCGTGGGGGCCGGAGCTGGCGCTCAGCACGCCCGAGCCCGAGTTCAGGTCTCAGCATTCAAACCAGAAAATGACCACTTCTTTGGGCATGTCGGGTTTACCTGGGAAATTGCTTAAAAACAAAACAAGACACTAGTGTGTGTGTGTCTGGGGCGCGGGGGGGGGGGGTTGATGGATGCTGCCTTGAGCTTCCTCCACCGCTAACCTGTGTCTTGAAGAGTTATAATTATTAATAATTATCAGAGATGCTTCATGAAATCATCAGGGCTTGTACGGATCCGCCCTTAGTGTTTGAACCTAGCACCCTCTGAGGAGACTTTTTTAGTTCAATGTTTCAAGTACTTATTTTCGTGCGTCACCGTTTTTGTTGTTTTGGCCCTAAGTCTTGGAACTCAGGGCCTTGGTGTGCTGCCCTTGACCTTTTTAGTTTTGCTCTACCGCGTGAGCAGCAAGCAGTTCCTTCTCCGGCTTTGTAGTGCTTAATTGGAGATAAGAGTCTCACAGGCTTTGCTGTCAGGCTTAGAGCCATGGCCCTCCGATGGGCACCAGCGACCGCCCGATCTGCCTTTCATCCTTACAGTTTTATGTTTTTGGACTTACACAGTTCCTTGATTCTTCCATTCTTCCTTCCCTCCATCCCTTGTCAGTACTTTCTTTTCTTTTCTTTTTTTTTTTTCTTTGTGAGGTACTGGGGCTTGAACTCAGGGCCTCTGGCTTTTGCTTGGCTTTTTTTTTTGGTCAAGGCTGACAACTCTACCATTTGAGCCCCTCCTCTGCTTTTGACTATTTGTTGGTTAGTTGGAGATGAGTCTCCTGGTACTTTTCTGCCTGGGCTAGATTCGAATTGCAATACTGAGTTCTCAGTCTGGTGTGTAGCTAAGATTATAAGCATGACCACTAGTGATGGCTCCTCCAGTAATAGGATTTGAAGTCTGCTTTGCTTCTCTTGCTTTCTTGGCTTGTGCTCTACCACTTGGGCCACTCCTCCAACTCGGCTTTTGCTGGTTGTTTTGGAGATAGAGTCTCATGGACTTTTCTGCCTAGGTGGCTTACAGCTGTAGTCCTCTGCTGGATCTCAGCCTCCTGAGTGGCTAGGATCACAGATGTGATTCACCTGTACTGTCTGGGGCTTGAACTCAGGGCCTGGACACTGTCCCTGGACTTCTTTTTATGCTCAAGGCTAGCATTCTACCACTTGAGCCACAGTACCACTTCTGGCTTTTTCTGCTTATGTGGTACTGAGGAATCGAGCACAGGGCTTATTGCATGCTAGGCAAGCAGTCTACCACTAAGCCACATTCCCAGCCATCCACCAGTATGTTGTGGTTCCTCCTGCCAGTAAGGTTTTTCTAAAGCTTGAGGCAGGATTTATTTCAAGGTAGCCTTGCAACAGTTTTTATGCTTGGTTTCTTTTTTTTCCACTTGAATTGTGGACATAGCGGTGACAGGTTCAGAGTTCCCCACCTACGATCTTTCGATCTCCCTTCTTCAAGCAATTTTGTTTAGGGTCATTTTTATAATAGACTTGCCTATTTTTAATTCTTAACACCTCCACTAAACATGGAGCCAAACTGTTATGTTAACCTCAAGAATAGTACACATCTGCGAAATAGTCATTGCCTTCTGCTCCAGACATGTTCTCACAATAAGAGCTCCCCCTTCCCTTTTAAAAGTCCATCTTGATGTGGCATATAGTAATACTAAGTCAGTGTAGCTGAGATTTTTCCTCATGTCTATGATCATTAATTATCAATCCTTCAGTTCTGGAACTAACTTTATTGTTAATGTCCTCATTGCTTTAAACTGACTGAGGTATTACAGCATTCCTTCTTACGTGTTCCAAACTGGATGATGTATTCCCAGTTGCAGAAGAACTTTCTTATGCGTGCGCCCCCCCCCCCCACCATTTAGTTCCTCTTCTTGGGCTTCTGTACTGTCCCAAATTTGTGGGCAATTGGATGATTATGTGTAATGTTCCTGGGCCTTCCTTACCCAAGGCTTTTGTGAACCTCTGTTTTCCTTCTTGCCATCCTCAGGTCTTGGAATCTTCTCTGGAGGCTATGTATTGCTGGAGGTGGGTGGAGAACCAGCACAGGGTTTGAGGGTCAGGCCGTCTGCTGGCTAGAATTCAGTTCCACAGCCCCAGACAACTGCAAGGAAGACTGAAAATGTACTCTAGTTAGATGCCAAGGGACAAAAGAGAGTATTGTTGGATAAAAAACACAGTCATTTGTCATGATCTGAGGCCTACCTACTCACTTTTCCTTAGAAGGTTCTGAGATCGGGATGCTAATTGTAACCCACTGACTGGGGTCCCAAACTATATGACCTTTCCTGCCCAGTGGGCTTCCTTTGGAGCCTTTGCATGCTCCCGGGTAGCTTTTTCCGATTGGTCAGTCCTGCCTGTGATCTTTGTTTCAAAGATCTCCCTCCCTCCCTCCCTCCCTCCCTCTCTCCTCCCTCCTCCCTCCCTGGGCTTGATCTGTGGGCTGGGGCTGAGCTTTTTTGCTCAAGGCTAGTGCTCTGCTGCTTTGAGCCATTGCTCCACTTCTGGTTTTCTGATAGTTGGAGATAAGAGTCCCAGTGACTTTCCTGCTGGGGCTGGCTTCAAACTTCCATCCTCAGTTCTCAGCCTCTTGGAATAGTTAGGATTATATTCGTGAGCCACCAGTTCCCAGCTTCAGCAGATGTTCTTTGTAAGTGAACAAAAACAGGACTTCAAGTAGTATTTGCCTACTCCTTACTTCCCTTTCCCACATTCTTGTTATGTATAGGCTTGTCCATTCTTTTTACTAGCTTCTCTTGATTTCATGGTGACATTTTCACAAGTTTCTAATGTATCCCAATCAATCTCACTGTTGCATCCCTAGTGCTACCCATTCTTAATTCCTTGATTGCTGCCATGGAGAGCACTGCCTCCTCTTTGCTCTATGTTCCTTCTCCTCTTCTGGGAAATCTTGTATCCTCAGTTGTCTCTCAGATCCTCAGCCAGCCTACCACCCTCCTAACTAAGCATAGCATATGATATCCTTGCGTTAGTCAATCCTGTTTTCCTCTGTACAGCACAAATCTCCTAAAGTAGTTTTCTAGCAGTCTAGTGCCTTACCTTCAGCTCAGTCTTCCTGCGCTGCAGTTTGCATGCTTCTGTTAGACCATTGACATCCAGGTCACTATTGTTAGTTATCCTTTTATGCTGCATTTAATAGTTCTCTTCTCCTGACTTTTGTGATTCTCTTTGACCTTCCTATCTGCACAGCTGCTCCCCCTATCTGCCTGACAATGTTGATGAGCCCCAGAGTGCTGACATCAGGTTTCTTCTGCCCCCTTTGCAGTGCTTTGCAGCTGTTCTTTGATCCACAGATCTGTAGATCAACATGGATGTCTTCCTTGAGCTCCACTCTCACTTAAGTGCACTGAACTTCCTTTCGGCTTGACAGCTTCTGTCTAGGGCTTCAGGCCAGCACCACCATAGCATTCAAGTCCTATCTGGGAGTCAGCCTTAGACTGCTTGCTGTCACCAAACCTTACCCCACCCCCACCTTCTTCTGCTTCACCTTTTCTCTTCTTATTTTCTTGGTTTTTATGGCTTGCCATTTCTTGACCATAGGTTTGTTGTCTCTTAGTTCTTTTCCCCAAGTAACATGTCTTTTCCTGGATTTTTTTAACAAAAGATTTTGGGGGATGCTTTGATTAAAACACTGTTTCAGTGTACGTGAGTTTTAAAGGGAGTGGATTGTATTGTGACATTTCCACACTTTTGCAATGTATTCTAATCAATCTTCCCATCTCCACTTTTCCCCCACTTCCCAAAATAATTTCAACAAAAGATTTCATTGTTCTCCCTCTCTTCTTCCCTCCCTCCCTTTTCCTCCCTTTTCCTCCCTTTCTTCCTTCCCCCACCTTCCTTTCCCTCCTTCCTTCCTTTCTTCCTTCCTTCCTTTCCTTCTTTCCTTATACTGGGGCTTCAATTGAAGGCCTAGGCACTGACCTTGAGCTTTTTGCTAAAGGCTGGTGCTTTCTGCTTCCAGTGTTTTGGTGATAACTGGAGATAAGAAGTTCTTGGACTTTACTGCCCAGTCTGGCATTGAACCATGATCCTTAGACCTCAGCTTCCTGAGTAGCCTAGCTTCATTGTTGTAATTTCAGTTTACTTTTAACCATATTCATCCTTGTTAGCCCAATCTTTTCCAAGGAAGGTTGCATATGAACTTAGAATTCCATAATACTGAGTGAATTTCAATTTGATATTAGGTAGATATTAGGTAGATTAGTCTCTTTTCTGGCAAAGTTTTGTATGAAGTTAGTTAAAGGTATATATGGATTCCTAAGAATTTAGTGAACAACTTATTAATCTATTTTTTCATGCTATAAATATTTAGAAAATCATCCTGTAGCATGATATAGCTTTGTAAAAAAGTAGTTCCAGTTTCTCCTTGTTTTCTGCTGGGTGGGCTCTCACTGCTATGTCCCTTTGTCACCGTGCCATATTTAAAAGGTAATGTTGACATTATTAGTAATGTGTCTACAACCATTTGTCACAAGCATAGAAATGTTCTAGCATAGAAATGTAGTTTCTTCTAGCATAGGAATGTAGTTTTCACTGTACTCGGGGCCTGAAAATATTGTTGATTTATATGTCTCTCAGTTGAGATTGATGGATATTTAGAAGCACTTTACATAGATTAAATCTTGACTCAAGAAACAGCACTACTTTGAAAATTTATCCCAAAGGTTCAACACCTTGTGTAGTGTTCTTGTGCTTATTAATACAGTAGCATTTTAGTAGTACAAAACTGTTTTGGCACTTCTTTTAAAGGTTTTGTTTGTAGTAGACTTTACATCTGAATTTTTTAACAAAATTTTTAAAAGGTAGCATTTTATCCGTTGACAGGTCCCTCCTCGTGGTCCACTTCTGGGCACCATGGGCTCCACAGTGTGTGCAGATGAATGACGTCATGGCCGAGTTAGCTAAAGAACACTCTCAAGTTTCCTTTGTGAAGGTATTTTCCATGTTATATCTTTATGAATTCTGATTTATGAGTTAGATGACATTTTACTAAGGGGTGTTACACAATTGTACATATTTATAATTGGTGTTGAGATCTGTTACTTTTGCAGCGGATTATTCTTGAGACTTATATTTCTCAAGCATAAAAATCACATGTATTTTTGGATGGGAAATACCGGAATGGGCAAAGAACCCAAATATTTGAGGGCCAAAGCAGACTAGATAATTTGCTGTGGATAATTGTGGCTTTATGGTAGTTGAACTATTGAGAAGACTTTTATCATTGAAAGGCACCATGAGGTGTGGCAAGTGATTGCAGAGGGTATCTAGAGGCTACCAGGGACCAGGACAAATGGAGGAAGTTGCTCTCTTAGTTAGGTAAATGCAGACCTGTGGGAGAAATGGATAGTTTCTGTTTTGAATCCAGAAAAAAGGGAAGCCCTGTGATCTCCTACTTTTTATTTTTCCTTTGGTTTTGGGGATTGATTGAAATGAGGGCCTGAGGCAGACCACAGAGCATTCCCTCAGCCCTTCCTTTGTTTACTTCCTACACTCCTGGCTGGCAACTCTGTCATGGATGGGACATCGTTTTAGCACATTCAGTGTCATCATTCAGCACATAATACTGGTTTAGGCAATAAGACTAAAGTATGAGTTGAGAGTGGTAAGTTACTGGAAAGGGAGGCATAAGCTGTATTCAAAAGTCAGAATTGTTAGGATTTAGAACAAAGAAAAAGCCTTTCTAAAATTAAAATTTATTTTAGTTTTATTTCAAACAAGATTTCTATGCTGTTTAGGTTGGCCTTGAACTCTCCTCTTGCCTCAGCCTCCTGAGTCTTGTTTTATAGGCATGTGCTACCAAGTCTGGCTTAAAACTAGTTTTTTTTTTTTTTTTTTTTTGCCAGTCCTGGGCCTTGGACTCAGGGCCTGAGCACTGTCCTTGGCTTCTTCCCGCTCAAGGCTAGCACTCTGCCACTTGAGCCACAGCACCGCTTCTGGCCGTTTTCTGTATATGTGGTGCTGGGGAATCGAACCTAGGGCCTCATGTATCCGAGGCAGGCACTCTTGCCGCTAGGCTATATCCCCAGCCCTAAAACTAGTTTTTAAAACTAGAATTTTTGGGGCTGGGAATATGGCCTAGTGGCAAGAGTGCTTGCCTTCTGTACATGAAGCCCTGGGTTCGATTCCTCAGCACCACATATATAGAAAAGGCCAGAGGTGGCACTGTGGCTCAAGTGGCAGAGTGCTAGCCTTGAGCAAAAAGAAGCCAAGGACAGTGCTCAGGCCCTGAGTCCAAGCCCCAGGACTGGCCAAAAAACAACTAGATTTTGTGAGTTCATTGTGCATGTCTATGGGACATGTATGGATAAAAATACAATATAGTTGTTTCTTGTTACATAAAGGGAAAGCAATTTCAACACAGGTTAATTCATTGTATAGTCTGGGTGATAAAATTTTCTGGCTGCTTTCTGAGACTGGGATTTGTCCTCTGCACCTGACACTTTGTGCCCATTGACTGGTGCTCTACAAACGGAAGCATGCCTCCAACCCCAAAGCTCTTATGCAGATGCTTGCTCTGAATCGGCGGTGGTCTCCAGCATTCATTGAGAAGGCCCATTCCACTCCATTCTGTCAACCCTGTGGCCTCCTCTCAAGTAACTGCATGTGTTAAGTTTTTTATTTGTTTTGTTTTTTGTTGCCAGTCCTGGGGCGTGGACTCAGGGCCTGAGCACTGTCCCTGGCTTCTTTTTGCTCAAGGCTAGCACTTTGCCACTTGAGCCACAGCGCCACTTCTGGCCGTTTTCTATATATGTGGTGTTGGGGAATCGAACCCAGGGCTTCATCTATACGAGTCAAGCACTCTTGCCACTAGGCCATATTCCCAGCCCCCTGCATGTATTAATTTTGTATGAAGCCTTCAGTGCTTCTTTATGCAGATAGAGCAAATAGGAATATAATAGTTAGCTTTTTAAAATTTAAGGACTTACTTAAAATTCCAGTAGCCCTGAAATGTCCAATATAAATAATAGAAGGGGACATTAAAACTGCATGTTTGGTCAGTGATAAAAGATAATGATTACAAGTGAAATGAATGATTAAACATTTCAATCATAAGATTAATCAAGATGATGGTAATTGTTCGAAGTCGGCTTGGTGTATGTGTAAGGTTACTGGCTTAGGTGACACACTGTTCTCAGCTGCCACCTGAATGACTTATTTAAAGTGACTGTAGAATTACCTCTCACATTGCTACCAGTGTTGGCAGGGAAATTTAAAATGTGTTCAGGTGCTTAAGTGTCTCAGTGAGCCAAGGGTTGTAGCCCAGTGCTATCGGATTGTCAGGGCTAGTGGAGCCTGATTGCACCTGCTGTTCAGCGTGGTTCCTCTTCCAGGCACTCTCCGTCTCCAGCACTTACTCTGTGGCTTACAGTGGACATGTGTGATCAAAGCAGAGGTAATATGCATGGGGTTTGTCAGTTAGGTAATTAAAAGCACTTGCTGAACTGTAGTGAGCAGAGAAGTGAGTGAGAAGAAAGCTGTCCTGTCTCAGTAAGACTTATTCACCTCATTTTGAAATAGCTTTCCTTTGCGTAGAAGACTTCTAGAAATTTCTCGAGTCTGGCTAATCTTTCACCCTTTTTTCTCTCATCTCCTTGCTTCTTCCTCTTTCTCCCTCTTTTGTTCTTTCTTCTTCCTCCTTTCTCCATCCTCTTTTTTCCTTTTCTCCTTTATCCTCTTTTCTTCCTTCTTCCTCCTCTTCCTTTCTTCCCTCTTCGTTTCTCCCTCCCTTTCCTTCCTCCTTTCTTCTCCTTCATCACCTTTCTTTTTCTTCTTTCATCTCCCTCCTTCCTATTCTCTCCTTCTCCCTCTTTCTCCCCATCTCCTTTTTCTTTCTTCTTCTTCCTTCCCTGTTCCTCCTTTTCCCATTCTTTTCCCCCTTCTTTTTCTCCTTCCCTTCCTTTCTCTCTTCCTTTTATTTTCAGTCTCTTCCTCTTCCTTCCTCCCTTCCTCTCTTCTTTCTTGTGTTGCTATGTTGCCCAGGCTGGTATTGGAGTCCTGGGGTCCAGCAATCATCCTCTTCTCAAGTATTTTCCTGAGTATCTGGGACTGCACTTGTGTACTATTGTACTCAGCTTTCCCTATCTGTCTTTTAATTTGATCCCCCCCCCCTTTTTTTTCTTTTAATGGTGCAATACTTTTGGCACTTTTGACTTGTGAAGTAAAAGGACTAATCCATTTTTTGTGACCATTTAGTGCATTTCAGTACAAAAATTCTTGATCATACTTACTAGCTAGCTGGTTGGTGAGTTTTTTTTTTTTACTGTTTCATGTAGTGCTAAACCATGTGTGGTAGCTCCTATACTTGTCTTAGTTTACTGTAATTTAAAATAAAAGATGAAGGGTATAGAGGAGTTAAATACCCTTTTTTGCTTAATAAAAACAGAAATCTGTTGTTTGATTTATTCTTCTGAAATAGTCTTAAAGATGCAGTTCACATTGCTTAATTTCTAACTTGCTGTACAATCACTCTGTGTGAAACGGTTTGATGACAGCTGTTACTGTGAAGGTTAAATGAGTCAGCAGTCCATGAACTCTGGGAATAGTATCTGGCGTGGAGTAAATTGCAGCTGAGAGTCATTTCTTTTATGCCAGTCTTTGGTGACCCTGTAGAAATGAAGTAGGAGAGTCCTCATGTCTGAGTTTACTTCATGTCTCCCTTGCCTCTCAACTCTTCATCACAGACACATGGCATATATTCTTGGATAGGAAGCAAATGTTTTTCACCAAAGGCATTATCTGGATTCCCATCATGTTTGGTGGTTCTAAAGGCATGTGTAAATCCAGTTCTTAAAATGTGATCTTTTGCCAGGCACTGGTGGGTTATGCCTATAATCCCAGCTACTCAGGAGGCCGAGATCTGAGGATCACAGTTTGAAGCCTGCTAGGGCAGAAAAGTCCTTGTGTGAGACTTACCTCCAGTAAATCACTCAAAAACCTGAAATGACACTGTGGCTAAAGTGGTGGTAGAGTGCCAGCCTTTAGCACAAAGAGGCTCAGGGACAGTGCCCAGGCTTTGAATTTAAGCTCCACAACCAACAATAACAAAAAAAGTGATCTTGGGGCTGGGAATATGGCCTAGTGGCAAGAGTGCTTGACTCGTATACATAAGGCCCTGGGTTCAATTACCCAGCAACACATATATAGAAAATGGCCAGAAGTGGTGCTGTGGCTCAAGTGGCAGAGTGCTAGCCTTGAGCAAAAAGAAGCCAAGGACAGTGCTCAGGCCCTGAGTCCAAGGCCCAGGACTGGCCACAACAACAACAAAAAAGTGATCTTTCAAATTGTAGCAGTAGTGGTAAAAGTTAACTGATACAGTGGAAAAAAGTACAGATTTGTAATCAGATGAACTTAGTTTCTCAGCTCTGTCATATGCTGGATACCTGTTAACCAGGTCACCTTGTGTGACAGTGTTCACCAGAGAGACGGCCATTGGGACATATATGGAGACACAAATAGATGAGAAGGGATTTAGTGGGGAGTTGCCTCGCCTGATTCTGGAGGCTGCGACACTCCTCCCTCCATGCTCTGCAAGCTGGAGGGTACAGGAAAACAGGTGGTGGAGTGCAGACCAAGCCCCATAGGCCTGAGAACCATATTGCGAGTAGTGTAGCCTTCAGTCTTAACCGAAAGCCTCAGAACTGGAGGGAGGAGGAGGGAGTATGGCATGGGGAAGGGGCGCTGGTACAGGTTACTAGACTGGGAAGGTCAGACAGGTGGGAGTTCTGATTCCCAGGGCAGCTTTAGGAATAGGGTTGAGTTTGCCTTTCTTTTCTGCCTTTTTGCTGTGTTTGGGCCTCAACCTATTGGGTGGCATTTACCCATGTTTGTGAGGATGGCTGGATCCACCTTATTCAGTCCCACAAATAATGTTTTATTAGTTACCTGGATGTCAGTTAAGTTGAAGCCTACAATTAACTGCACCTTTCTCTTCCCTACCTGTAGATGACAATATGCTAGGTATCTTTAGTAGACCATTCGTGAAAGATAACTATTAGTGATTATCTGTGAGCTCTTTTGGATACAAATTGTTTAAAATGGTTTTGAAAATTTTAATTGATAAAACTGTTGCTTCACATTATATATTTTGGAAAATGGATTCACTATAAAATTCATTTGCACAGAATTTTAGTGCTGAATTTTTTTTTTCCTTTTTTGAGTTCTTGTTGGGGATTAAGTTTTCTACTGAGCCACATACCCAGCTCTGCTAAGATTTTAGGGCTTCAGATGTTCTATTGTTGCATTGAAGAGTAGAACTCCTGTCCCTTTTACTGGAGGGCATGTTACCATTACCTTAGTCTTGCAAAGGTCTCATAATCTGGGCAGTGATTTGAGAGGAAACACCTGTGGTGACCCCTTCACTTAAGCAGGATTGTAAGGGTTGTCTGCTTTTGAGAAGAGTAGCCAGTAAGGGACACTACTGGAAGAACTATGAGATGAGATCAGACTTTAAAGTGTATACAAATTAAAATGTGTACAAATCTATGAGGGTGCTGCCTGTTTTGTTAGGATTTCAGATTATGTTTCCTTGTTTTTGTTTAGTATCGTCTGTTTTACTGGATTCTGGAAGAATCTAGCATGTGAGGGTTTTACTCTGATTAGCACAATCCCAGCATGTCGTGGGCACTCAGATGATAATGACATTGTGAGTGTTGCCTCAGCTTGTTTTTGTGATCATCAGTACTCTTGGGTATGGAACTGTGTATGTTAAAGAAAATAAATATTTTTAAGAGTCTGGTTCTAAGTAGCTGTCCTTTTAGTCTTTTCCCAAATTTTTGGACAGTTGATGTGAATTTAAGGTTTTAAAAACAACTAAAAATACTGTTGCACAGGGCATTTTTAAAGGAAAAAAAATGAGATAGTAAAGAGCATTACCTAAGAGTGTATAAAATGGAAGCTATAGCCAAAGACAAATGACTGTCTACCGCTGAATCATCAGGCTTCATTCCAGTAGATATAACCAGACTGGGTAAAGCTGTAGATAAGAATTATATTTCAAGCCCAGTGGAAATCTTTTACTCTTGGAGAAATTCAGTGTATATATTTTAAACACTTATAACAATATAATTTATCAATAAATTTTATTTCCTATAGGTATAATGTGAATACAGATTTTTATTGGTTTCAAAAGTTTTTATTAAATTGACAGTCCCATGAGAGAAAAATATAATATATCTTGGTTTTTCTCAAAGTATATTGTTTATAAAGACCTACATAAATAGCTTATAGTAATTGTGTTCTCATTATTTAGAAATTGTGTTTCTAAATGTTTCCAACCCATGTGTCAGATATCACATTGCACCTCATCAAGGGGCTTCAAGGAAATGATTGCCAGACAGAATGCAGTCTTCTTACTTAAAACTAATTTACATATTTGAGTATACCTGAAATCAAGTAACAGCAAGATAGTTGGCTCAGTGTCCAGCAGCCTTTCAGGAGTTAAAAGTAAAATTTATCAGACATCAATAGTTTATTGAAGAAATACTCCTTTTTGCTTCATAATTTGCAGAAGGCTGCAACTGTCAGTCATGATGTACTGCCTCTTGAAATTAGTCAATAGAGCAAACAGCAGGAATTGCTGTGGGCAGAAAATAAGCACTGTAATCATGACATAACTGGGGTCAGTGATTTATGGATTTCAATATAGTAGTAGCTGCATATGATTGAAAATTTACTAGGTCACTAGTGCACCAAAAATTTTATTCACAGCCTCCAGGCATCTTTTGAAATGTGCAACAAAATAAAAACCTCTGAACCTGTTTTGACACTGCAGACTCCGTGGATGACATGCCAGCCCAGTGAGTCTCATTTAAATGTAAATGTGTCATACATAAACTTTTGTACCATACTCTTTAAAAAAAAAAGCCAGCTACTTGAAAGGGATAATGCATGTGAAATGGATTTACATACCCAAGTAGTAAATAATGACCTTGTAATAATCAAGCTTGAATTCTTCTATTTTAAAGTTGGAAGCTGAAGCTGTTCCTGAAGTTTCCGAAAAATATGAAATTTGTTCGGTTCCTACCTTTCTATTTTTCAAGGTAAGGATTAAGGCGGTATAAGAGACCGTCCTTCTCTGGTGGGCTGTGGGATGATCTGTTCTGATTCCTCTCCCTTCTGTTAATTCTTGATCATGAGACATGAGGTTGCTCTTGGCCTTTTTCCTGATAGTCTCATGTTTTGCACTGATGCCGAGAACCCCTTTGATTGCTTGCGGGGGACAGTGGAGGACCAAGAGAAGACTAGAGCTCCTTGGCCAAAATCCAGGTCTCTGGCTGTAGATCCTGGTGCTTCCCGAGTTGGATGAGAAGTTGGCTCTTTAGGGCATGTGCCTGTTTGCTTTGAAACATCTGGCTGGTTCTGGTTTGATTAATGATTTTTAGGAAGTGGGTACAACTCGGTGCTTCAGGGCACCCATGGGTATTACCATAGTTCTCCAAATACCTCATTTATTCCCAGTAATAGAGGCATCCCAGCTGGTTGCACAGGGGAAATCCTTCTGGTTTTAGGTTAGGCTCTCATCTGGTTTTACTTGGAGATTTCTGTGTGATTTTCCTAATATGTTTTCATGAGAAGAAGAGAAAATTGTGTGTTTTTAAAATGAGATGCAGTGCACGCAGTTGGTAATCAGATTTTTTTGTTTTGTTTTTTTGGCCAGTCCTGGGGCATGGACTCAGGGCCTGAGCACTGTCCCTGGCTTCTTTTTGCTCAAGGCTAGCACTCTACCTCTTGAGCCACAGCGCCACTTCCGGCTTTTTTCTACATATGTGGTGCTGAGGAATCAAACCCAGGGCTTTATGTATACGAGACGAGCACTTTACCACTAGTCCATATTCCTAGCCCCGGTAATCAAATTTTTAATTTCTTCAATAACCGTGTTGACTTCGTTAAAATTGGCTAGAACTATCTACTTGTTATCATTTTAGAGTTTGAAATAAATGATTAAGGAATACCACAAGTATTCTAAATGACATTTTAAACTTCAGAATTCTCAGAAGATCGACCAATTAGATGGTGCACATGCCCCAGAGTTGACCAAAAAAGTTCAGCGTCATGCATCTAGCAGTTCCTTTCCAACCAGTGCTAATGAGCACCTTAAAGAAGACCTTAGCCTTCGCCTGAAGAAGCTAACTCATGCTGCCCCCTGCATGCTGTTCATGAAAGGAACTCCTCAGGAACCACGCTGCGGTAAGAAGCTGCTTATGAGATGATGTAAACATTGGAGGGTGCACTAGAAATGCATCGTCCTTTCCATACATCTTATGCTGTGTTCGCATACCTGTACAGAGTCAGTATAATTTCCTGGTCCTCCTACAAGGAAGTGATTAAGAATTAGTTTGCATTGTACATTCAGATAAGGATGGACCCAAGAGGGCCCTTAGAAATCACCTAATTCAGGATCTTTGTTTTATACATGAGTTGACTTGCCCAAGGTTATCTGATAGCAGTGGTGGGATTCAGTTTCAGCTACTCTATCTCTGTTAATGGGCCTTTTACAAACTGTGTAGTTTTGCTCTTAATTAACAGTTATCTTTTCACTTTTGGCACCTTCCTTTTCTCCACCATGTTTGGATCCAATAATTTAAAAATTTGCAGAATTTTCATTGTGTTCTTGTGACCATCTGGTAGTTTTGCCTTCCCTGTTAATGTATAATGCTTGCATTATGCACCCAGTGCTGTCATTTCCGTTTGATAGCTGCTAGTAATTTAAAAATCCTAATTCTTGGCTTATAGTCATGCTTATTTTCTGTACACATAGATGCTTGTAATTTTGTCCTTAAGTAAGTTTTAGAGTTATTTGACCCCTCTGGTATTATGTTTATGTTGTTTTCTTTTTTACTGTGCTTACCACAGCAGTATTATGCTGCATAATTGAACACTTAATGCCTTTTGATGATTCTGTTGAGACTGTAAGAATATTTGTTTCAACTGCATGGGAGGGAATTTATTAAGGTAGGTGGTAATAAAATTGGGTATGCTGTTGATATGATTACTACTTGTCCAGGGTGACTTTATAAAAATAGCCAGGCTCCCTATATACGTTTAATTCTAAGTTCTTTCCTATGTGTTTATCAAATGGCACATTAAGTTCTGAACCAGTCTACTTTGAAAAACAAAATTTCATGATCAATTTTGTTGTAAAAGAAAAGAAGTTATTCCTTTATTTCCTAGTTTTGACTGAACAGTTCCTTGGTCATAATCTTCCATGTCAGACAATGCTCACTGTTTAGGTATTGCAAAGCTGCTAGAGTACCTAAAGGAAGCAGTAGACAATACCTATGTGGCATTGTTTGTTACTTTATTTTATTTTTATTTTTGCCCATCCTGGGGCTTGAACTCCGGGCCTGGGCATGTATGTCCCTGAGTTTCTTTTACTCAAGGTTAGTGCTCTACCTCTTGAGCCACAGCTCCACTTTAGGCTTTTTCTGTTTATGTGGTACTGAGAAATTGAACCTAGGGCTTCATGCATGCAAGTACTCTACCGCTAAGCCACATTCCCAGCTCCGTCTTTATTTTTAATGGAGGCTGCAGATGTTTCATGTTTACTTCTATCAAACATGAAAATTCGTTCTGGTACTTTGTGTGATAGTCTACTAGGAGGACTCACCCTGCCTCGTGGATTTTATTCAGTGCCTTTCATTCCAGTGAAATGGAATAGTAATATGTGGTAAGCCTGCATGACAGGTTGTGCAGGGCGAAGACAGCCCGACAGTCCTCTCTTCTTATTGTCCAACAGTAACATTCTTTAGCCTTTTCTAATAACCTAGTGGAGTTGGCAGGCAACAAGATTGAAGCCTGGAGAAATTCCACTTAGGTAGCACCCTGTCAGTGTCAGTTCAGCCCTACTAGTCTGGTCCAACCTCTCTACTCAGTAATGGGGTTCAACTCGGGTACTTCCGTGTGTGAATCTAGTTCCTTCTGGGGGTGCTAGGTGGACCTAGTCTTGGAGAGCCTTTTCAGTGTAGATGTTATAGGATCACACAAATAAGTTAATAATAAGCTTAAGACTAGTTAGTTACTTTCCTTTAAAAACTGAATTCATAAATTTTTTTTGGCAGTACTAGGGATTGAACCAGGCCTCAGTTGTGAAAGGCAAGTGCGCTTTTACTTGAGCCATGACCTTAGTCCTAGGATGTATTTTTTCTTACTTTATTGTTATTATAAAGGTGATGCACAGAGGGATTATGATTCAGATAATGAGTACATTTTCTTTCACACAGTGTCTTCTGTTCTCTCATTTTCTCCTGATTGTTCTTTCCTGTCTCCACTCACGAGGTCTATAGTTCACTTTCATCTGTGTCCTGTGACACTACTCCACTACTGCACTGTTTCACCCTTTTCCCCTTGAGTTCCGTATCCTCTCCCCACCCTCCCAAAGATACACATTTGACCTAGGATACATTTTTTAGCCTTTTTTTGGTTGGTCCTAGGGCTTGACCTTGGGGCCTGAGTGCTGCTGTCCCTGAGATTTTTGCTCAAGCCTAGCTCTCTACCACTTGAGCCTCAGCTCCACTTCTGGCTGTTTTAGTGGTTAATTAGAAAGTCTCACAGACTTTCTTGCCCAGGTTGACTTCGAATAGTAACCTTCAGATCTAAGCCTCTTGCGTAGCTTAGGATTATAGGTGTGAGCCACTGGTGCCCTGCTGTTATTTGAGAGAAGAGTGTAGGCAAGCCCTCCTCCAGAACTCAGAGTTCATTTGGAAAGAATGACTGCCAGGAACACTGCTTTGCTCCCTTTGGGCACTCATTGTGGACCTCAATGCTGCTTGGTTTTGGAATTACTGGCCCCTGCCTTTCTGTTGGTCAGAAAAATATGAATGAATAATATTTAAATATCTTGTGTAGGGAACCATGAAAGCTATTTGCAGAGCCTTTGGTGGAACCTGCAAACGCCACAGCTACACCTGCTTATCTCCAGTTTTTGGGATCAATCTGCAAAGTCATGCAGTGTATTATGTGGAGAGGGTCTCAGTCATCAGAGACCTTCTCCCTGTTCCCTGCTCCTTGAGAATAGGAAAGGAGAAGGAAGAGTTTCTAGAAGTATTAAGATGTCTCTTCCTCTAAACAATGCTTATTCCTCAAACAGGTTAATTGTCAGGGAATTCTTACATAACTATTATAGTTAAACTTTGCAGCAAAGCAGAAGGTGCCTGACCACGTTTCCCCTGCAGTGAGTAGTTAATCTGCCTTGGGTTGGGACAGAAAACGTATCAAGTACAGACAGAGTCTTAAGATATTTGTTGCTGTGCCAGTTAGGCTCATTACTCATGTCAGGAGTGGAAGTGACTGCAGATAGACATGGTGATTCTGTCGCTTAAACATGATTTTTGTACTTTAAGATTTTTTTTTCTCATGCATTTTTCTACAAGAGTGTATAAATACTTTGTTATTAGGAAAAGGCTTTCTTACTACTTTATCCTTAAGCATAACATTTTCAGTCTGCCACTTTAACCCTTAAAAAATGAAACTACCAATCAATCTTTCTAGTCTGCATGTAATTGCCTAAAGCTAAACAAACTAAAGCTTTTTCCTCAGCCAGTTACAGTAGAAATGAGTTAATATATTGGCAGTAGAATAACCATCAGCAATCAGCCGTTAGCTGTTTACTAATGAACTCCCAGATGAATGAGAAAATCTCAGAATCAGTGTTTTACTTCAGGCTGTACATGAACTTAACACTCCAATTGTAGGAAAAGCAACTTTCATGCTAGACAATAAATACTAGGGCCTCATTCCATACATGCACTTCTGAAATATGTTGCAGATCTGGGCTTAGTAGTAGCTGTGGTTTTGGATGGCTGCAGGTAAAGCCATTATAGTTAATCTTATGCTGGATTTTATGATTTGATCTAGAAGTAATTGCTGATTTTGTTAAGTCTTAGCTGCATTTTGAATCTGAAGAATAGATTATTTTCCAGTGAGTTATGACTATGTTTGAAAAGAAGAGTAGGATGGTTCAAACTATTTGAAAAATAATTGGCAAAAATTAGCTTAGGGAAAGAAAAATATCCCTTTTCTGGACTAGACTAATAGGTTTATAAAAGACTGATTCACACTCTTATTCTTCAGTACTAATGTCATAATATAACACAATGTCAAAAGACTATAGAGCAAAAATGTGTCAAAAGTATAATAAAATCACAGAACATAAAGTTGTCACTGTAGTATAGTAAAAAAAATCATATTATGTACTTTAGGGGATGTAAATAGTTTTAGAAAAGAAACTGTCAAGTGAAGACATAAGATGAAAAAGAATACCGTCCGTCTTTTGACAGTTGCTATGCCACAGAGAAGAGGGCTGTAGGAGTCAGTGTACTCTATAGTGGAAGAGAACTCAGTCCTTCATTTCTCATTCATTCTATTAAGAGATGGTAAAGATCATATGTTAACTCAGGAATTGGTACATAAGCAGTGAGAACTATGCCACCGGTTTTCAGAGTGGTTGTTGGCAGGATGTATATGGGCAGGAAGCTCTAGGAGGCTCATCCAGTTACCTTTGCCAACAGTGGGGAGTGGTAAAGTGCTAGCTAGCCTTGAAACCTTGAGCCCCCAGTGGTAAAGTGCTAGCTAGCCTTGGGCTCTCCCCCCCAGTGGTAAAGTGCTAGCTAGCCTTGGGCTCTCCCCCCTCTAGTGATAAAGTGCTAGCCTTGGGCTCTCTCCCCCCTTCTAGTGGTAAAGTGCTAGCTTTGAGCTCTTTCCCCCCCTTTTCCTTCCTCCTCTCCTACCTTCTCTCTTTCTCTCCCTCCTCTCCTCCCTCCCTTTCCCCCTTTCTTCCTCTCCCCTTCTCTCTCCTTCCCTCTCTCACCTCTCTTCTTTCTCTCTCCCTCTCTCCCTCTCTCCCCCTCCCCCCTTTCCTTTCTCCCTCTTTCCCTCCTTCCCTCCTTCCCTCCTTCCCTCCTTCCCTCCTTCCCTCCTTCCCTCCCTCCCTCCCTCCCTCCCTCCCTCCCTCCCTCCCTCCCTCCCTCCCCTTTCCCTTCTCCTTCTCTCTTCCCTTCTCTTCTCCAAGCCTTGAGCACAAAGGCTCAGGGACAAGGCCCAGAGTTCAAACCCTACAAACCAAAATCCCAGCCAGGGGCTTCATCTCTTGTGTCCAGTACTGTCTGCCCTTCTACTAAAAACAGGAATTTTCCTAATAATGAAGACCAACTTTGATAACCGTATACACACACATCTTTAAAAAAATTTTTTTAACTCAGTAATCCTAACTACTCCTGAGATCTCAGGATCATAGTTCAAAGACAGCCTGGGCTGTCTTTGTGTTTGTGAAACTCGTATCTCTAATAAACTACCAAAAAAGCTGGAAGTGGAGCTGTGTGGCTCAAGTGGTAGAGTACTAGCCTTGAGTAAAAGAAGCTCAAGGATGGGCTGGGAATATGGCTTAGCAGTAGAGTGCTTGCCTTGCATGCACGAAGCCCTGAGTTCCATTCCTCAGCACCACATAAACAGAAAAAGCTGGAAGTGGGTGCTGTGGCTCAAGTGGTAGAATGCTAGCTCAAGGCTCAAGGATAGTGCCTAGGCTCTGAGTTCAAGCCTCAGGACTGTCCCTCCCCCCCCAAAAAAAAAGGTGTTAAGTCATATCTGAACATATAAGATAAATGAAGATTTTAATTTATTTTCTCTATACATAGTATTCAGCTATACTTTTACTTATTTTGATCAGTCATGGGGCTTGAACTCAGGGCCTGGACACTGTACTGTCTGAGCTTTTTCACTCAAGGCTAGTGCTCTACTACCACTTGGACTGAAAGTACCACTTTCAGTTTTCTGGTGGTTAATGGGAGAAGAGTCTCACAAACGTTCCTGCTTGGGTGGGCTTCAAACCCTGATCCTCAGATCTCAGCCTTCTGAATAGCTAGGATTACAGACATCAGATCTAAGCCTCTGGTGCCTGGCTTCAGCTATACTTGTGAATGACAAAATAGAGGCAAGCCTTTATGTTCACTAGATAATGTGTACTCTAAGTTACTTTGTGTATGTGTATGTAAGAGTTATTTGTTTTCTTGTTCTTTACCCAGGTTTCAGCAAGCAGATGGTGGAAATTCTTCACAAACATAACATCCAATTTAGCAGTTTTGATATCTTCTCAGATGAAGAAGTTCGGCAAGGGCTCAAAACCTATTCCAATTGGCCTACCTATCCTCAGCTCTATGTTTGTGGAGAGCTCATTGGAGGACTTGATATAATTAAGGTTGGAGTTGAGAAGTCTTTACCTTACAGAGAAATGATACTTTAACAGATACTTTTAAAATGTTTTAATGTAAAGTACAGGGCTGGGGATATGGCCTAGTGGCAAGAGTGCCTGCCTCTTATACATGAGGCCCTGGGTTCGATTCCCCAGCACCATATATACAGAAAACGGCCAGAAGTGGCGCTGTGGCTCAAGTGGCAGAGTGCTAGCCTTGAGCAAAAAGAAGCCAGGGACAGTGCTCAGGCCCTGAGTCCAAGCCCCAGGACTGGCCAAAAAAAAAAAAAAGTAAAGTACACATTTCTCATGGCCGTATCTTTATCAATGTAAACTAGAATAAAAACTCAGCATTTTAGATTATTGGACAGTATTCTACATTATGGGATGGTCAAGGTGATTTCTGTTACTACAAAATTTTCTTAAACTGACAAATGTGTTTACTTTAGGAGCTGGAAGCATCTGAAGAACTAGATACAATTTGCCCCAAAGCACCCAAATTAGAGGAAAGGTAAGTGGTGTAAGTTTTCAACAACATGCCATTTTAGTTAAAAGAACTCTTTTAAATCTTCAGTTTGATATTGTTTATTCTAAATAAAAAGGATTTGGTGTTTGCATGGCCAGGGTCATACTTTTGTTGTTTAGTAGAACTAGTTATGGAAATCTGAGGTCTAATTTGGACTAGAGAAATTTTAGCACCAGCCTAATGGTTGTGCAGAGAATATTTTTCGCTGTTATAGAAATGTTTCAGTGGATTGACTATGCTTTGATTCTCTCTGGATTTGGGAGTTCTGCTCATTGGCTTAAGAATGGCACACAGTGTTTTCTGGTACCCAGTCTGTATGCTACCTTAGAGCCCTGAGTTTGACAAGTTGAGTGGAAAGCTAATGCTATGTGTATTATACTTTCCAGCAGCTGTGAGTACTCCATGTTGCTTTTTTAAGCCATGGTAATTTAGAACTCAGCAGATATAGGAAATTTTTATATCTTTATTCTTATAATAACAATAAAGGTGTTTTTTTTTGATGGATCTTGGTTTTAGGAGAAGGTTTCTTGTAGAAATTTTGGACTTAGGTATTTGAGACTTAGATTTCTCTTGTAATATATAAGTTAAAGTAGAAGTTTAAGAAGGAATTTGCTTTGAAAGTTGCCAGCACCTCAGCCATCCATTGTTGGCTCTTGGGTTTGTAAGATTAACCTCCCCCTCTTATAATGTTCTTGCCATGGAACCTTTTGAAAATTTCCAAAAGTGTTCAATTATTTGTCCCTGATAAACCAATCCTTAGAAGTAGCATTCCATGTATGTCAAACTTGCCTTTGGTGCCACCCTTTCCCAAGTGCCTTGTGCCCTTCTCTGCCTTTGTAAAGAGAACGTGATGACTCTATTTGGACGACAGTGTCCTTCTCTGTAGTCTGGCTGTGTTCTGATGGTTTCCTTGGCTCGTAGAGGCTGTGAACTTCATGAGCAGCTGTGCCTTTGGTATTCCTGGATGTGTACCCTTCATGTACCCTCCTCTGTTTCTTTGTCCTCATCTGACCCGTTCCAATGTGTTGGTTGTAAATCTGTGCTTTTAGACACTGAAGGACAATTGGCAGAGTTGTCTAGAAAGCAGAATTCAGTATATTTTGAGCAATAACTTAATGGCTCTTAGTGAACAAAGTTTGTGGCTGTGTATCCTTGTTCACAACACAGGGTGGTCTATGGATCCAGATAGTTGATTACTCAGGTAAATGATCTGGGCTAGCATCATGCTTCTGAGTCTCCTGCTGTTTTTCTGAGAAGGAGCTAATCCTCTACTGGAAATGTGTCTAGTCTCGTGTGTGACCCAAACTTTTTGCTTGTCCTAGCATTTTTCTGTAGGGACCTGTGGCTTGTCTGTGGCAGTGGAGTGAGTAGAACATGGTGTACAACCCAGTGTCCTACCCTGACTTCCTGAGGTTTGGTCCAAATGCAGATAATTGAAATTCCTGACAGAAAGGTAGATGATGGTGTTCAGCATGTGGCATAAAATGTGGATGAGAATACTGATTTTAGCAGCAAGCTTTAAGTGACAGTCTAATACTCCACATTTTCACTCACTAGGCCTGTCCTTGTGAGCATTGCACAGTGCTGTGATGGGAATGCAGCTTACTGATGTAGCTCAGGAAATCCCGTCTGGGCTCAGTATACAGGCCTCCTTTTGAACAGTTCCTGACTGAATTGGTTATTATTATTTTTTTTAGTGCTGTGAGTTGATGGGCTTAAATTGCAACTTGAAGGAACATTCGTCGCCTTAAAAGCCATATTGTGTTTTACAGTGGCTTGGGGAGAGAATGAAATAAAGGAAAATGTCAATGCATTTGCTTGTTTAATACCACTCAAAGCTGTGAACTGTCTTCCTGCTATCCCTCAAATATGCATGCTACTCATGATTTGGAGCAAAAGTGGTGTTTAATAATTGAGCTGAGCCATTTCATATCAATTTTCTCTCTTTAGGCTCAAAACGCTGACGAATAAAGCTTCTGTGATGCTCTTTATGAAAGGAAACAAACAGGTAAAGAACTCAAAAATGGTTTTATTTGTAATTTCTTTTGATGTTAACATCTGCAACAAGGGGACAGTTAAATCTTCCTTTGCTAGCTTTAGCTAATGAAGCTGTAGTGGTATCAGGAAGTTATCCAGGCCTTAATTGGTGTTTATGGAGATCAAACAAAGTAATCTACATTTTGCTTGACTTTATCATCAACATCTCAGCAGGGTGCATTTCTTTCTTTTGCCAAACTTTGTCAGCTAAAGTGGTCAACATGGTTAACCCTTTGCAGTTTGTTTAGTTGCCACTTGGTTACTCTTCCTTTGAGTGCAGGGACTCTTGTTGAGAACCAGGTAGGACTCTGATTCTTGCCCCTAGATCAGCCCAGTATAAGTGTCCATGGTGGTATGTGAACCACAGTCACAGTCTGCTGAAAGTGTTTGATGACTGAGGAAAACTGTCACCAATTCTTACTTGTACAAGATGGTTCTTGTAAGTTTTTTTTTTTTGGCCAGTCCTGGACCTTGGACTCAGGGCCTGAGCACTGTCCCTGGCTTCTTCCCGCTCAAGGCTAGCACTCTGCCACTTGAGCCACAGCGCCGCTTCTGGCCGTTTTCTGCATATGTGGTGCTGGGGAATCGAACCTAGGGCCTCGTGTATCCGAGGCAGGCACTCTTGCCACTAGGCTATATCCCCAGCCCTTCTTGTAAGTTTTTGATGAAATTTTTTTTTTAATCTTCCTTTCCTTATACAGGGTGGGGGGAGGTGGTAGGGTTCATTGTTACATTTCCATACATTTACAGTATATTCCAATCAGTCACCCCCTCTTTTTTGTTGTTGTTGGTTTGTTTTTCATTTTTGGTGAGTCATGGGGCTTGAACTCAGGGCCTAAAACGCTCAAGGCTAGTGCTCTACCACTTTGAGCCACAGAGCCACTTCCAGTTTGCTGGTGGTTAATTAGAGATAAGAGTCTCATGGGCATTCCTGTCTGGGCTGGCTTTGAACTGTGAGCCTCAGATCTCAGCCTCTTGAGTAGCTAGGATGACAGGCCTGAGCTATAGGCACCCGGCTATCACCCCCCACCCCCTCTTACCATGTTCTTTTTCAGAGGAAATCGCAACATGCTATTTTCACAGTTTTAAGCAATCTGTTGGAAGTGCATTTTGATTTTGGATCACTTCAGTATTTGGTAGATGACTTGCACTGATAGTTGGAACAAAATTATTTTGGGGTGAGGATTATAGTGGCAATTTCCAAAGCTAGCCTTGTTATTGTACTCTGCAGTTTTCATAGCAGTCAAAAATCTGTTAACTTTACTAAATTCTTTGCTGCTTGTGTTTAGGTAAGAAAGCTGGACAGAGTTTAGGTTCTTGTTGAGGTGAGGCAGATGGAGTGAGGATACTGTGTTGTCCTTACCACTCCCAAGATTTCTTGGGCATATGGCTTCAATTTGCCCTTTTTAAAATGGAGGTCTTAGTAATTCACAGGTTGTTTTGAGGATCAGGTTATTGTAAGTGTTGAAGTGAGTACTATTAATGAGACTCATTAGTTAATATAACTAGTTAATGTAACCAGTATATGAGTTTTTTTAATGCATTTATTAAAAAGATTAGTAGTTTTTAGTAATGATACAGTGAATTTTTTGTATACTTGTTTAGGGAATACTCCCCCCCCTGCCCCATTGGCTTTTTTGCTATCATGTGGTTCCAGTCCCTGAGTAGTACATTCTTATTCTTGACATTTCTTTTTTATGGAAGTCCAGAAAGAATTAGTATATTAGCACTATTAGAGCATTTAAAATGTTAGTCTTGTCAGATCTTTTTCACACTTTTCTGGAATTTAGAGGTTATGTGGAATGGGAAAAAATAAAAACAAAAAGACCCTTAAGATTTCTAGAACCTCAGAGTCTTGGTGCCCTATACTGCAAAGATAAATTTAAAAGGTAGGGTTAGAATCCACTTGGAAAATATGATCTTAACTATTAAAAAATGATGAAGTGTGAGGGCTGGGAATATGGCCTAGTGGTAGAGTGCTTGCCTCGCATACATGAAGTGCTGGGTTCGATTCCTCAGCACCACACATATAGAAAAAGCCAGAAGTGGCACTGTGGCTCAAGTGGTAGAGTGCTAGCTTTGAGCAAAAAGAAGCCAGGGGGCTGGGGATATAGCCTAGTGGCAAGAGTGCCTGCCTCGGATACACGAGGCCCTAGGTTCGATTCCCCAGCACCACATATACAGAAAAACGGCCAGAAGCGGCGCTGTGGCTCAGGTGGCAGAGTGCTAGCCTTGAGCGGGAAGAAGCCAGGGACAGTGCTCAGGCCCTGAGTCCAAGGCCCAGGACTGGCCAAAAAAAAAAAAAAAAAAAAAAAAAAAAAGAAGCCAGGGACAGTGCTCAGGCCCTGAGTTCAACCTCAGGACTGGCAAAAAAAAAAAAATTATGAAGTGAATTATTATCTATTTGTGTAACTTAAGAAATGACATTATAGCTGGGTGCTAGTGGCTCACATCTGTAATCCTAGCTACTCAGGAGGCTGAGATCTAAGGATCGTGATTTGAAGCCAGCCTGGGGAGAAAAGTCTGTGCGATGCTATGGCCAATAAAATATTCAGAAAAAGCTGGAAGTGGTGCTGTGGTTCAAGTAGTAGAACGCTAGACTTGAGCAAAAGAGGCTCAAGGACAGCACCTAGGCTCTGAGTTCAAGCTCTAGGACCAACACAAGAAGAAATGACATTAAGTGAGTCTCAGTAGAAAAGAATTTAAGCTTTTTGACCAGTTTTTCAGCTAACATACATTTGTACTGTAATGTGTGTCCACATAAGAAGCAGGGCAGGTGGATAACGAGTTGAGGAAATGTAGCTCAGCCAAACTGGATAATTGCCCTGCAGGCCAACAAGGCATTAGCTATAACCATGCCAGTTGTGACATAGGAAAAAATGTTTGTTTGTTTTTTTTAATTTAGGAAGCAAAATGTGGATTCAGCAAACAAATTCTGGAAATACTGAATGGTACCGGGTATGTAGCTCTTGTTTTCAAATAGCATATGTAAGATGTTCCAGTTTAAGTTCTACCATGGATGCTTAGCGCCTGCCTGTATGCACACATTTTGTGTGTATTTTGCTCTGATGTTTTCTGAATGTTTTAACCTATAATTTTCTGGCTGCTATTCTCACCATGTATTAAGGTCATTACAGGTGACTGTATCATAGGTTGGTTTGAAATTTTATTTAAAACATACTTTCTCTATAAGCACGTACCTCATGTTACTAGATGTGGGAGTCAATAGTCATCTTGAGTCGAAGCACTCCTGAGTTGGAGCTGGATGATGGAGTTTAGTGGTGAAAAACAACCACTTTTAAAAAGGGGCTGGGAAGGTGACTTAGCGGTAGAGTGCTTGCCTAGCATGCATGAAGCCCTGGGTTCGATTCCTCAGCATCACATACACAGAAAAGGCCAGAAGTGGCGCTGTGGCTCAAGTGGTAGAGTGCTAGCTTTGAGCAAAAGAAGCCAGGGACAGTGCTCAGGCCCTGAGTTCAAGGCCCAGAAGTGGCAAAACAACAACAACAACAACAAATCAATCACTTATTAGAAATACTTAGCCCGTATTTGGGTTTTCACATGCGTTTGCTTATTTCTCTTCCTTATTTCATAATTTCTTTTTAAATTAAAAGTTACATTCTGTTTGAGCTTGAAATAGGTTAGCCTGAATATTCAGTGAAGTTACAGATCTTCAAAATATTGCAGTACTCTTGGGCCGCATAAACTTAATACAACTTTGGAGGCAGAAAAGCAAAAAACAGTGAATTTCTTCCAGTGACCATGATACTTCATGGAGAGAAGAGTCGGCTTATTGAGGTCATGGCCTCAAGGCCTCTTTTTCACCCATCCGGTGGTGGAAAGGATGCCGGTCTGTTTGTGGTCTTTTTTTGGTTCTGGACCTGAGGCTTGAACTTAGGGTCTAGGCACTTGTCCCTGAATTTTTATGCTCAAGGCTGGCTGGCATTCTACCACTTGAGCTACAGCTCTGTTTCTAGCTTTTTTGGTGGTTAATTGGAGATAAGAGTCTCAGAGACTTTCCTGCTCCAGCTGGCTTCAAACCAAGATCTTCAGATCTCAGCCTCCTCAGTAGTTGGGACTACAGGCATGAGCCACCAGCACCCAGCTGTGGTCATATTTTTAATGGCCCCCTTTGTTCTTTTTTATTTATTTTTTTTAATTTGTCAATCTCTGGTCTAACCCAATATTGTCTAGAGAAAAATAGACAAATTTGTGTCTTGGAAATGACTTACTCTGTGTAGTACCAGGCAGATTCTGGAATAAAAAATATTCCATTGGTCTACTATAAGTGTTGTTAGCAGTGGTTTCCTTTCCTTGACTTTTTTTTTTTTTGGCCAGTCCTGGGCCTTGGCCTCAGGGCCTGAGCACTGTCCCTGGCTTCTTCCCGCTCAAGGCTAGCACTCTGCCTCTTGAGCCACAGCGCCGCTTCTGGCCGTTTTTTCTGTATATGTGGTGCTGGGGAATCGAACCTAGGGCCTCGTGTATCCAAGGCAGGCACTCTTGCCACTAGGCTATATCCCCAGCCCTCCTTGACTATTTTGGAAACACTAAACAGGTTTTACAAATTTTTGTTCAAAATGGTATTTCTTGTTAAAATGTGTTCTCCTTTTTGTAGTGTGGAATATGAAACATTCGATATATTGGAGGATGAAGAAGTAAGTTCTGAGTTTTCTTTTTCGTTGTTTTAGATTTAATCTGAGGATCTAGAGAATGTTCTCAGGGCTCCTATGTTTTCTTTAGGTGAGGCAAGGATTAAAAACCTTCTCAAACTGGCCAACGTACCCTCAGCTGTATGTGAAAGGAGAGCTTGTTGGAGGGTTGGACATTGTGAAGGTAAGGCCTGTGCATCTGCTCCCTTAAAAATTGTAATATCAGGACTGGGAATGTGGCCTAGAAAAAGCCAGAAGTGGTGCTGTGGCTCAAGTGGTAGGATGCTAACCTTGAGCAAAAGAAGCCAGGGACAGTGCTCAGGCCCTGAGTTCAAGGCCCAGGACTGGCAAGCAAGCAAGCAAGCAATAAATAAATAAATAAAATAAAAATTGTAATCTATCCCATTGAATGGAAGCTGTAGCGCTGTCTCACCCTCATCCCTCCACCTTCCTTCAGCCTCTCTGTCCGCCTCTCTGTGCATGCGCTCTCCTTCCTGTTGTTCTGACCGGCACTCTGCGCTGGCTTTCCTAACCTGTTCTGTAGGAAGCGTGTGGAAACTCACCTCCCCGCCCCGCGTCTGCCTGTCATCCTGTGCTTTCTCAGCTCTGGATTTTCTTGCATAATCTATACTTAGGGTCTTCTGAGCTTCAGGGCCCAGCTTTCCTGTAAATACATAGATTCTTCTAGCCAGAAGCAGGTTTGTCCTCCTGAAATTGTGATTCTTGGTTTTTATCTTTCTTTCTCATTTCTCCGGGCCGTTGCTTTTCCTCTTCCACTGGCACTTGGGTACAGAGTGAAGATGAGGAGCTGGAAATGACAGCACTTACCTGGTCTTGCCTGCTGCGCCATGACGGTGCCAGAATCTTTTTCTGTTTTGGGGGAGGGTGAGGTGAGGCAGGACCAACATTTGAACTCAGAGCTTCTCACTTGGCAGACAGGTGCTCTACACTCGAGCCCCCCCCTTTTTTTTTTATGGTTTGGCTGTCTTTTATTTTATTTATGTTCCTGTACAGAGGGGTTATAGTTACATAATATGGTATTGTCATATTTGTTACACCCTTCCTCATTTTTCTTTCCCTTTCCTAGTTCAGGTAAGCATATATGCAATATCCAGTGTACCAAAATCATATACAGTGACCACAGGGGGTACACCAAAGGAAATTCACCTAGTACATTAAACATAATGACAACAATAAAATCCTCTCCATCTCTTGGAGTTCAGTTTGCTTATTAGCCTCATCTTATGTAATCATATGTATGTAGCTGTTGAGCTATTGTGATCCTCTGATAGGTCTATCCTAGACCTTTTAATGTTTATTTAGTAATTGTTTGGCTTTAGAGACATAATGTAAAGTCGCTGACCAAAACATGGAAATATTACTTGAAAGGAAATTTATTATTTTACATACATTATCTCTACTGTTCCCCCCCACCCCCAAACATCCACATATCTGGGAAACCATGCATCTTTGTTCTCTTGTGTTCTAGGCTTGTCTTGCTCAACATTATTTGTTCAAGATCTGACCATTTCCCTGCGAATGCTATTATTTTATCATTCCTAATCGCTATGTAGTATTCCATTGTGTACAGGTACCATATTTTTTGGATCTATTATCTGTAGTGGGGCATCTCGGTTGTTTCCAAATTTTGGCTATTGTGAATTGTACAGTGATAAACATGGATGTGTAGATGTCTTTGTGGTATCCTGGATCCTGTTGTTCAGGATAGATGCCTAGGAATGGTATGGCTGGGTCATAGGGTATGTCTATGCTGGGTTTTTTTTTTTTTTTTTGTTTTGTTTTTTGGCCAGTCCTGGGCCTTGGACTCAGGGCCTAAGCACTGTCCCTGGCTTCTTCCCGCTCAAGGCTAGCACTCTGCCACTTGAGCCACAGCGCCGCTTCTGGCCGTTTTCTGTGTATGTGGTGCTGGGGAATCGAACCTAGGGCCTCGGGTATACCGAGGCAGGCACTCTTGCCACTAGGCTATATCCCCAGCCCCTATGCTGGGTTTTTTGAGGAACCTCCATACTTTTCTCCAGAGTGGTTGTACTAGTTTACACTCCCACCAACAGTGGAGAAGGGTTCCTATTTCTCTGCATCCCCTCCAGCGTTTGTTGTTGCCTGAGTTCAGAGTATAGGCCATTCTGACTGGGGTGCGGTGGTGCGGGGCTAGATTTATCTCCCCTGATGTGGGGATGCTAAGCTTACTCCCTTATCAATGCTCCCCTTTTCACCCTCTCCCCTGGGCGCCTGACCTGCATGTGGCCAAGGTGGAGCGAAGGGACACGGGCTAGCCTAAAGTGCACGTGGCCGAACGAGATCCCCTTTTCCTCCCTCCTTACCCACCAAGGAAGCCAGGCGCACACGGATCTTGGAGAAGCAATCCGGTTTAATCGGGAGGGGCTTACAGTAATAAAATGATGATGACGAGGATTGAGCATGAGCTGCGATAGGCTGGCGAGCTTGTCCATCCAAGAGCAGCTCCCAAGGACCTCCCTCATGGGCTAATGTCACTTCCCATAGTACCGCCCTGTGTGCTCGTTGGCGCAAGGTGGGGGATGGTCTCAAAGCTACCCCTTCTGGTCCCGGACCCAGAGGAGATAGGTGTGGCTCACTTCCACACTGCCCCAGTGCTGGGGGAAGGGCGGCCTCTGGGGAGCGCTCTCTAAGGCCAAGATGAATCCCCAACAGGTTGGTATCTCAAGGCTGTTTTTATTTGCATTTCCTTTATTGCCAGGGCTGTTGAACATTTCCTCATTTGTTTCTTTGCCATTTTTATTTCTTCTGTGAAGTCTCTTTAGCTCCCTTGCCCATTTAATAATTGGTTTACTGGGTTTGGAGGGGGTTAGTTTCTTGAGTTCTCTGTAGATGACGGATATTAGGCCTTTGTTGCTTTGCTGGTGAAAATCTTTTCCTGTATGGTTGGCTGTCTTTCTAGTTTAGTGGCTATGTCTATAGCTGTGCAGAAACTTTTTATTTTGTAGTAGTCCCATTTGTTGAGTCTCTCCCCTGTCTGTTGTGCCCCTGGGACTCTTGTCAGGAAGTTCTTGCCTATGCCTATAAGTTCTAGTGTCCCACTCTGTCCTTCAGTAGTTTCTGGGTTTCAGGTCCTTAATCCATTTTGAGTTGATCTTGGTGCATGGTGATAGGCTTTTGGGTCTACTTTGAGTTGACTGCCCAGCTTTCCCAGCACCAGTAGTTGAAGAGGCTCTGTTTTTTCCATTGTATGTCTTTAGCTCCTTTGTGTCAAATATCAGCTGACTTCTAAGTATGTGGATTTATTTCTGGGTCTTCTGTCCCATTCCATTGATCTTCGGGTCTGTTTTTATGCCAGTACCAGGCTGTTTTTGTTATGATGTTGAGCCACCTTCTACCCTTTTTGCTTGGTCGTTCCCCCTCCCCACCCATCACCCCCAGTTCTGGGTTTGAGCTCAGGGCCTGGGCACTGTTCTTAAGCTGTTGCTGCTGCTGCTTTTTTTCTTTTGAAGATTTCCAATAATTTTATTGGAAGTAGCAATTAAAATGTTGAACACTACAGTGAACATACAAAATAAAAATAACCCTGCAAACTATATATTATTTGATGACAAAAATGGGAAAACAGTTGCTTCTTAATAGATATAATGATTTTTCATTGGCCTCAGTTTTGCTTCATAAGGACTAAGGGGTCTATTTTTGTTATAAACAGTTTAAGCAAACTTAAAATACTAGACTAGTGGGCTGATTTGATATTGTTTACTAGGGAATCATGAAATGATTTTTGGACAAGTTGCTATCCATATTTCTTTCAGTAACATATATCACTAAAATGAGATCATCAGGTCAGTGTGACAATTTGTGACTCTAGGAAAATGCATGAACTGTCTTTCAAAGACCTCATCCAGCCTAGTTTTCCTTCTGGGGCCCTCTTTGTATGTGACCACTCTAAAGCTGCTTTCGCTCAAGGCTAGCACTCTACCATGAGCCACAGCGCCACTTCTGGCTTTTCCTGGGTATGTGGTACTGAGGAATGGAACCCAGGGCTTCACGCATGCTGGGCAAGCACTCGACCACTAAGCCACCTTCCCAGCTTCTCTGGTTGTTTTTTTGGGGGGGGGGGCAGTCCTGGGCCTTGGACTCAGGGCCTGAGCACTGTCCCTGGCTTCTTCCCGCTCAAGGCTAGCACTCTGCCACTTGAGCCACAGTGCCGCTTCTGGCCGTTTTCTGTATATGTGGTGCTGGGGAATCGAACCTAGGGCCTCGTCTATCCGAGGCAGGCACTCTTGCCACTAGGCTATATCCCCAGCCTTCTGGTTGTTTTTTGAGGTAGAGTCTCATATTTTGCCTGGGCTGCTCTGGGTCCTGATACTTGTTTCCTTCTTTCCTCTATACCTGGGGCATGCTGGTTGTACCCATCATTCACAGCCTTTTCTTTGAGATGAGGGTGGAGATGTCTCACAAGTGTTGTTTCTTTTTTCTCTGCTGTGGCCCAGCCCAGGACCAGAATCCTCCGTATCTCAGACTCCCATGTAGGGAGTGGCCAGCGCACCACACGTGCGTGCCCCACTGTTGATGGAGATGGGGATCTCGCACACCTTTAGCCCTGGCTGTCCCGGAGCTGTGAGCCTTCCAGGGAGGTGGGGCGGTGGTCCTAGCACCTGCTGCTGGCAGGGCTTTTGGCTTGTTTAGAGAACACTGTTTCTTACAGATGTTTGAGTGTTTGGCATTCTATGTATTTCAGGAGCTCAGTAAAAATAGTGGTTGGGTGGATAAAGATTTTAATTTACTTCTTTCAGTTTGCTTTAATAAATTCCCATTGTTTTTATAATTAAATAGTTGTACAAAGAGGTTTCACTTCAAGTCAGATTATGAATATAATGCATCTTGCTTAGTCTCACCCCTTCCATCATTTGCCACCCTCTTTTCTAATCCCCACCTGTGGGATTTTGTTTTTGTTTTTGTGCTGGTCCTAGGGCTTGAACTCAGGGCCTTGGGTACTGTCCCTTAGCTTTGTATGCTCAAGGCTAGCGTTTTACCACTTGAACCATAGCTCTACTTGAAGCTTTTTGGTGATTAAAGGTCTCGCAGACTTTCCTTCCTGTTCTGGCTCCAAGCCACAATCCTTGAACTCAGCCTCATTTAGTAGCTAGGATTACACATGTGAACCACTGGCACCCAGCCACTGTGGGCATTTATTTATTTTTGTGCCAGTCCTGGGGCTTGAACTCAGAGGTACTATCCCTGAGCTTTTTTGCTCAAGGCTAGTGCTCTATCTACCACTTGAGCCACAGTTTGATTTTTGGCTTTAATTGGAGATAAGAGTCTCACAGATGGGCTGGGGATATGGCCTAGTGGCAAGAGTGCTTGCCTTGTATACCTGAGGCCCTGGGTTCGATTCCCCAGCACCACATATACAGAAAACGGCCAGAAGTGGCGCTGTGGCTCAGGTGGCAGAGTGCTAGCCTTGAGCAAGAAGAAGCCAGGGACAGTGCTCAGGCCCTGAGTCCAAGCCCCAGGACTGGCCAAAAAAAAAAAAAGAGTCTCACAGATTTACCTGCTGTCTTGAAACCACAATCTTCAGACCTGAGCCTCTTGAGTAGCTAGGATTACAGGCGTGAGCCCCTTGTGCCCTGCTCCTTCACTGTGTTTTAAGCGGAGGTGAGGAGGAGAGGGGGAGCCCTGCCTACTAGCTAGCATGTGTGCTTCACAAATGTGTTGGTTAGCCTTGTCCTGTCACCGGGAGCGTTGACAGCCTAGAACAGCCCACCCTGGCAGAGTGTTAGGAGGGAGGTGGCGGGAATTCGGTCTGAGCAGTTTGAATGGACCGCCGCAGGTGGGTCAGGTTGCTCCTTGAGGGCGGGAGGCTTCCTTAGACTTCCCTCCTCCTCCCTCAGGCTCTGCTTTCTTCCTTCCTCCTCCTCCTCCTCAGACCTTCCTGCTCCCTCAGACTCTTCTCTTCTTCATCCTTTCCTTCTCCCTTAGACCTTCCTGCTCCCCCAGATCTCCTCTTCCTCCCGCAGACCTTCCTCCTGCCTGCTTGCCTAGGGGCTTCTCCGAGCTCTGGTGTTGGAGTTAGGTTATGGAATAAAAGTTTGCAGCACATTATCTTGTAGTAAAAAAGAATTGTGCTTAAAGCTATAATGATGGCATGTTTTGCAACATCACTTGTGTCCTTGACTGCACAGGCTAGCTTGTCCTATTGCTGCACCTGTACTGGGTTTGTTTCCTATTGTGCCGGGGTTTATGTCACTTGAAACAAGCCAGTGAGTCATTTTTCCTAGTGAGTGGTTTCATTCCTGGAGAAAAGGATGTTTAACAGTATTAAAGGTTTCGAATAGCCCCGAAGCATCAAAAATAGATCTGCATTTGTTATTTATAGAAGTATCTTACTTTTGTAAGACACACTGTCTTTCAACCCCAAATTCTCTTGAGTCTGTTTTTGTCTGAGTGTTTTATGGTCTGTTCCTTGGCCATTGGTAACTCTTGGGAAGATACAATCAATAAATCTCATTGAATTTGAAAGCCAAGCTCTGTGAGTTCTTAGGTATATAGCAAGGTGTTAGATGATTTTTTATGTTGACTGCTCAGAAAACATGTACATTTGGAGGTTTTGTGGTATTGCTAACTATTTTTATGGGATTAACTCTTATGTTGCTACTTGGTTTGTTCCTTAAGAGAATTTTTTTTTTTTTTATCTTGGGTTCAATGGAAATATGTTCCAGATGAGCTAATTCTGGCTGTTTTCTGTTGGAGCATTGAGTGCATTTTGTTGATTGACTAAATGACGGTCATTTCGAGTGAGCCTTGGGCAAGATGCTTCTAACATGTGCGTAGGGAGTGCCCCTTTCCTGTGGAGAAGGGCAGTTCATCAGGGCACTGCCGCGTGCGCGGGGCTGGAGCAGCGTGCCAGGAAGGAGGGAAGGGTGTGTGGATCAGAGCCACTGCTGCCTCATGGCCGGTGCGGTGCTAACCTGCTCCCTGCCCAAGCTCGGGGGCCCCGCATCCTGCTCACTCCAGCTGCCCCCCTCAGTGCAGAAAGCAGAGCTGCGCCGAAGCCTCACGGCTGAGTGGGCCGGCTGGCACTCCATGGCACAGCCAGCGTCAGCCCTGGAGCTGGGCTCCCTACCCCTGAGCTGCACGGCCCACCGGTCCTCAGAACGGCGCTCCTGGGCCTGTGAGCACAGCAGGAATGCTACCCTCTTATTTTCATCTTTAACTGGGGCTTGAACTCAGGGTCCCTCACATTCACTTGTGTTTCTTGCTCACTGCTGGTGCTTTCCCTCGAGCCATGCCTCCAGTCCTGCTTTTTTGCTGGTTAATTGGTGATAGGATCTTGTAGACTTCTACCTACACTGGCTTCAAACTGCAGTCCTCCAGAGTAGCTAGGATTGCAGGTGTAAGCCACCAGGCCCTGGCTGGAAGTCTCCTTTTTAATAGGTAACAGATCTCAGGGTGACGTTGAAGGGTTTGGAATGGCCAAATCCTGCCCATTTGATTTGAGCGGTTCTGCTGGTTGATTTTTATGCTGTTTAGTGATGACAAAGGTCTTTATGTATTTATTTATTTTTGCAGGTCCTGGAGCTTGAACTGGCTTGAAATGACAAAGGTCTTGACAAGCAACTCCCACTTATATTTTGTTGTCCTCTTGACGCGTGTTGGTTTTAAATTGAAAAAATAGGCGCAGGAAGTG
The DNA here is from genome assembly GCF_023159225.1 of Perognathus longimembris pacificus. NCBI lineage: Eukaryota > Metazoa > Chordata > Mammalia > Rodentia > Heteromyidae > Perognathus > Perognathus longimembris. Next base: position 2,325,851 of record NC_063162.1, on the reverse strand, counting down.
GGGATCTTATCTTGTCCGCCATTCCAGGGTCTCTTGGTAGCTCTTGTGTTATCCCATCTCTGTTCTTGAATTACTGGTGTGTGTGTGTGTGTGTGTGTGTGTGTGTGTGTGTGTGTATGTGTACACTGTAGCTTGAACTCAGGGCTTCACGATATGGTTAGCTTACTTGCTCATTCACTGCGTGGCATTTTACCACCTAAGCCATGCCCTTAGCTGGGCATTTTGCTGGTCAATTGGAGATGAGAGTCTCAGGTTTTTCTGCCTGGGCTGGAAGAAGCTTTGACCCTCTTGCTTTAGTCCCCCAAATAGCCTCCATTACCTATTTTCCTCTCCCTCATTTACTGTTGTAACTTAGAGGACTTAAGTTACAGCAATAAACTGTCCAGTTTGCTTTGTTTGCTAATGTAGTCTTGGCTTTATAATACCGTTAAAAACATAGCAGCCTGATGGTATAATATATAGCCTTTTTGTAAGCGAAGCGTATATTGTTTATTTATTTATTTATTTTTGTTTTGTTTTTTTTTTTTGCTTTTGGCCAGTCCTGGGGCTTGGACTCAGGGCCTGAGCACTGTCCCTGGCTTCCTTTTGCTCAAGGCTAGCACTCTGCCACGTGAGCCACAGCGCCACTTCTGGCCGTTTTCTGTATATGTGGTGCTGGGGAATCGAACCCAGGGCCTCATGTATACGAGGCAAGCTCTCTTGCCACTAGGCCATATCCCCAGCCCCGAGAAGCATATATTGTTTATGAAAACATATATAAGTGGCTTGTAGTAATCATTTTCTACTTACATGTATTTCAAGCTCTACTTTGGATGACACATTAGTATCCAAAGTCTTACAGGTTAGGTTCCTTCTGGTTTTCAGATATAAATAGATGTAACCCGGGTTGTTTAGATGCTTTTTATATACGCATATATGTTTTTGTTTTTAGGAGCTGAAAGAAAATGGTGAATTGCTGCCTGTACTGAGAGGAGAAAATTAATAAAGGTTAAACGCAGTATCCACTTCTTGCAAGACATATTTAATTACAGCGGAGCAGTTCATGATTTAGTCCTCAGAAATGGACTAAGAACAGAAAAATGCTTCTTACCAAGTTATGCTTTGTGAATTTCACAAGGTTGTATTACATAAATGTATGTTACATTTTTTCCATCAAAATAGAATGCAATAAATATCTTCAAATTGAATGAAAAGCATTTGTGTAGGACAGTGTGTCTTTGTAATGTTGAGTGTATGCTGACTGTGAGCATTTTTCTTCATTCCGGGTGGCAGTTAGGGAAGAACATGGAGAACTAAGGATGGAGCCGGCAGCACCGGTCCCCAGCCCAAGGGCTCCCCCTGCTGGCCACAGATCTCCTTACAGCCTCGGGAAGATTGAGCGCAGACATTTGCTGGGCGGCCGGCCGGGCTGGGGGTGATCTGGGCTGCGGCGACATCGCAGAGGCGGCCCAGGCGGTCTGCCATTCCGCATTCCGGTTCCTTGCCGGAAGCCCGGGGAATCCATGGCCAGGAGCCTCTGAGAACGCGGGCTCCCTCGGCCAGCAGGTTACCTGTGCAGGGACGTGTGCAAATCATGGAAAGACTAATGTTTTTGTGGGCTCGTTTTTAGATGAAATGGTTTGTATGCACTTTGGTCTTTTCTTTTTTGGTACTGGGGATCGAACCCAGGATGCTGCCCTTAGCTAGGCAAGTGCTTTGCCACTGCGCTCCATCCCAGCCCGTACGCACCTTTTTATGAGCTATCTGTTTTTCTACCTACTCACTGTAAAAATGAATTATCAAGGTGATGGACAGAAGAACGGGCGGCTGTGACGGAGAGCCGTCGTCTTGTTTGCTTCATGCACTTACTTGATTCATCGTAACGAACACCTTGCTTTAGCCACAGCTTAGAAACACGCCTGCTGAGGCTTTCCCGGGGCAGGCCTGCGTCTGCGCTGGCGTCCATTGGTCAGTGGTTTGGCACTTAGGGCACATGGCCGCCTTTTTGCTGTCCTTGTCTGTGGGCTGTCTGGTAGTGACTTAGGTTAGCCACGGATTCAGTAGTACAACACAGCCCTTCTCCAGGCTGCCCCCACCCTGCTGTGACGGCCGAAGCCCATGAGCCACGCAAGTCTGAAGGTGGCTGTGGCCCGCTTTCCACTGGGGGTGGGGAGGCCGGGGGCCGGGCTTTCCACTGGGGGTGGGGAGGCCGGGGGCCGGGCTTTCCACTGGGGGTGGGGAGGCCGGGGGCCGGGCTTTCCACTGGGGGTGGCGAGGCCGGGGGCCGGGCTTTCCACTGGGGGTGGGGAGGCCGGGGGCCGGGCTTTCCACTGGGGGTGGGGAGGGCCGGGGGCCGGGCTTTCCACTGGGGGTGGGGAGGCCGGGGGCCGGGCTTTCCACTGGGGGTGGCGAGGCCGGGGGCCGGGCTTTCCACTGGGGGTGGGGAGGCCGGGGGCCGGGCTTTCCACTGGGGGTGGCGAGGCCGGGGGCCGGGCTTTCCACTGGGGGTGGGGAGGCCGGGGGCCGGGCTTTCCACTGGGGGTGGGGAGGCCGGGGGCCGGGCTTTCCACTGGGGGTGGCGAGGCCGGGGGCCGGGCTTTCCACTGGGGGTGGCGAGGCCGGGGGCCGGGCTTTCCACTGGGGGTGGGGAGGCCGGGGGCCGGGCTTTCCACTGGGGGTGGGGAGGCCGGGGGCCGGGCTTTCCACTGGGGGTGGCGAGGCCGGGGGCCGGGCTTTCTGGCCTTGGGGTACAAATACTGCTCTTGAGAACTCTCCCCTAAGACGAAGACTAAAGTTCACAGTTAACTGAGATTTTTCTGTTTTTTACTTTAGGGGGTGTGTGCAAATCATGGGAAAACATATTTTTGTGGGCTCACTTGAAGATGAAATGGTTTTTACATACCTTCTTATGAGTTGTCTGTGGATTCAAGGTATCCTGTTTTCCTACCTACTCACTTTAAAAATGAGTTATCAAGGTGATGTACAGTTACACACGCAAGGTAGTGTACCTGTTCACTCTCAGTTCACCTCTTCACTATCACAGATTTGATAAACGAATGCATTCAAACAATGCATAACTTGTAAGCAGTGCCTGCTTCCACTCTGGGAAGCACTGATAGCGCCGAGGCCGTGGCTCTGGCTCGGAGGAAGGCCTGGCCGCCGCTTCCGGCGGGACTCCAGGCAGCCTCTGCTGAGGGTCGGGAGATCGCCACCGTGTCCTGCGTGGAAGTCCGCTTGCACTTTTCGTCTCTTTGAGTTCTGCTCTTAGCTCTGAGGGCCTGGGTAAGTGGGGTAACAGACATCTCGTGAAAGTGCTGTCGATACACACGCCACCCCTGCTAGCCTCTTTTATTAGGTATAATTTAAAAAGCAAAATCCCAGTGCCAGATGCACCTGACCTTCCCCTATTGTATTTCAAATGAGCTTGTGAGCGTTACAGTTGAGGCTGCCCTTGTACAAATGTCGGTGTTTTTAATTCTAGAGAAACATGTTCTAAGCATTTGAGGAACCCATCCAGTTAAACGCTGCTGCTGCTGCTGGGGTTGGGGGTTTAGCTCAGTGGGAGAGCACTGTGTGGCAAGTGCAAGGCGCTGAGCTCAGTCCTCAGCTGGGGGGGGAGGGGGGAGATGGAGCTGCATGTACGCCGCTGCGTGCGCCACACTGGCTTGTCTGTGTGCTCCACACTGGCTTCTCTGTCTGTGTGTGCTCCACCCTGGCTTCTCTGTGGTGTGTGCTCCACACTGGCTTGTCTGTCTGTGTGTGTTCCACACTGGCTTGTCTGTCTGTGTGTGTTCCACACTGGCTTGTCTGTGGCGTGTTCCACCCTGGCTTGTCTGTGGCGTGTGCCACCCTGGCTTGTCTGTGGTGTGTGCTCCACCCTGGCTTGTCTGTGGTGTGTGCTCCACCCTGGCTTGTCTGTGGTGTGTGCTCCACCCTGGCTTGTCTGTCTGTGTGTGCTCCACCCTGGCTTGTCTGTGGTGTGTGCTCCACCCTGGCTTGTCTGTCTGTGGCGTGTTCCACCCTGGCTTGTCTGTCTGTGTGTGCTCCACCCTGGCTTGTCTGTCTGTGGCGTGTTCCACACTGGCTTGTCTGTGGCGTGCGCCACACTGGCTTGTTGGCTGGGCGGTGGCGGCCTCCCCGTGGGTGCTGTTAGTTGCGTCCAGCTTGGCTGGTGTAGACAGACTTGAGTGCTGGGCACAGGGTGGGGAGCAGGCTGTGAGCATTTGGCCTTGAAGACCTGAGGACTGTCCGGACGTCCTGCAGCCTTTTGGGGCCCTCTCCCGCTTGGCCTGCCGCAGGGAGACCAGCCCCTGCCCACACAGAGCCCCCCTCGCCGGGCGAAAGGAAGGAGCCAGAGGGGCCTCAGGAGGGCCGCTAACGCCGGGCCTGTGGGCTTGGGCCTGCAGCTTTGCAGAGGTGGGTTCCTGGCTGTCACCACCTGGGGAGTGGAGGCTGCAGGAGTGGACCCTTCAGCACAGCAGTCCCCGCCGGCTTGCCTCGAATGGACAAGCGAGGAGCATGCACAAAGCCTGCGAAAGGACTCTGTGTAGGTAGGTGCTGGTGAGCTGGTGTAGATAGGTGCTGGTGAGCTGGGAGGGGATGTGACCCCCCCATACTGCAGCGAGCTCTCCCCAGGTGGGGGGCCCTGAGCCCCGCGTGGAGAAACTTGCCTGGAGCCAGCTTGCTTCATCTGTCTGAAGGAAGGAAGGAAGGGAGGGAGGGAGGAAGGGAGGGAGGGAGGGAGGAAGGAAGGAAGGAAGGAAGGAAGGAAGGAAGGAAGGAAGGAAGGAAGGAAGGAAGGGAAAACCTCACCACAGTGAAGGATTTGAAGGGATCTCTCCTACCCCCCCCCCCCCCAAAGCTTTAATGAAGTAGGAAGCTCTCTTGTTTTTGGTCTCTCTTAATTGATCTTAGGCTTGAACTCTGGGCCTGGGCTGGGCCCCTAAGCTCCTTCTTGCTCAAGCTTTCTACCGTCTGAGCAGCACTTCCCCCGTTTTCTCTGATGAGAGCTAGGAGTCTCTGGTTCTGCCCTGCCCTGGCTGGCTTCCAACCACGATCCCCAGATCCCAGCCTCCTCAGTGGCTAGGATTACAGGCCCTGGTGCCTTTCCTTTTCATCTTGCTGGTCCTGGGCCTTGAACTCGGGCCGGGGCTGTGTTCCGCTCTGACTGCAGCGCCACTGCCCCTTTCTGGCTCCTTGTGGGCCGGGCCGGGGCTCCCTGCTGCTTCGCCGCCCTCTGCCGGCCTCGGGGCGCGTCGCAGCCCGCAGGGCCCAGGGTGGAAGCCGGCCACGTCCCCCCAGTCCCCGCCCCAGGCCCGGCCCCTTCCCCCTCGGGACGCCCCTCTCCCCGCCTGCAGCCCTCACCGGTGCGGATGGAAATGTCTAGACGCCCCGGGTTCCCTGCTTCGGGGAGGCCGGGCCGCCCGACACCTGCGCCCTGACTTTGGAGTGGGGAGGCCGCGCTCACGTGGCAGGGGCGAGCCGGGCTCCGAGGTGCGGGGCCGGGGTGGGGTCTCCACGCTGACGTCCCTTTCCCTCTGGGAGAGCTCGGGAGCCCGCTGCCTGTCCATGGTCCTTAGACACCAGCGCCCCTAAACCAGGGCTGCGCCCCAGCACCTCCAGGCGGCCCCCCGGCCTCCACCTCTCCCGCCCCGCCCGGGCCACGCGCTGGGCCGCGCCTCGTAGATGGCGCGGGATGGCCGTGGGTGGCGTCGCAGCGCCCGGCTCCTGGGGGGCTTCGGGGGCCCCCTGTGACCTCGGGAGGGAGAGCCGGCCTCGGGCCGTGTCATGGCTGCCGTCCAGCCCTCAGCCGGCGCCCGGGGGCCCGGGCTCCCGGCGGGGGGGGGCGTCGGGGGAGGCAGCTGGGGCGCCCGCAGGGGGTGGCGTCGCTCTTGGGCCCTCGCCCCGCGTGCCCGCCGGAGTCACGATGGACGAAGCGGAGGCGGAAGGAGCCCGCCCGCCCCCTCGGCCCTCTGCGGCCTTCCTGGAGGCCTGGGGGAGGTCGGGGCGCGTCCCGGGTGGAGTGGGAGTGGCCGGCGCGCGGTCACGAGGGGGCCCCGGCCCGGCGGCCCCGGCCTCGTGCCGCGCGGTCTGCACGCAGCTTCCGCCCCGCGTCACCCCTGTCGCGGGGGCCCGGGGCTGGGCGCGTGCGGCGTCGGGCGCGCGGGCGGGGCGGTGCCCAGGGCTGAGCGCAGGGGCCGGGCGTCCAGGCGGAGGCGCGGGGCGGCGGGGCCGGGTGGGGCCGCGCGTGGGCGGAGGCCCCGGGTCGGTAGAGCCTTTCCTTCCGCGGGGTCTCGTCATGGTGGCTGTGGAGCGCGGCGCTGCGTGGGTCCGGGAAGGGAGGAGCGCCGCGCGCTGATGACGCGGTGTCCCCCCCGACGCCGTGCCCCCCCCACGGGTGTCCCCCCGACGCGGGTGTCCCCCCCACACGGGTGTCCCCCCCCTGACGCCGTGTCCCCCCCACGCGGTGTCCCCGGGGCCTGACGCGGTGTCCCCCCGACGCGGTGTCCCCCCACGGGTGTCCCCCCTGACGCGGTGTCCCCCCACGCGGTGTCCCCCCCACGCGGTGTCCCCCCCCGACGCGGTGTCCCCCCACGCGGTGTCCCCCCACGCGGTGTCCCCCCCGACGCGGTGTCCCCCCCCACGCGGTGTCCCCCCCACGCGGTGTCCCCCCCACGGGTGTCCCCCCTGACGCGGTGTCCCCCCGACGCGGTGTCCCCCCTGACGCGGTGTCCCCCCCATGCGGTGTCCCTCCCGACGCGGTGTCCCCCCACGCGTGTCCCCCCTGACGCGGTGTCCCCCCCACGCGCTGTCCCCCCGACGCAGTGTCCCCCCCACGCGGTGTCCCCCCCACGGGTGTCCCTCCCGACGCGGTGTCCCCCCTGACGCGGTGTCCCCCCACGGGTGTCCCTCCCGACGCGGTGTCCCCCCTGACGCGGTGTCCCCCCACGGGTGTCCCCCCCGACGCGGTGTCCGCTCCCCGTGCTCCGCGCGGCGCCCGCTCCAAGGGCGAAGGGCAGGTGCGAGCTGCGCGCGGCCGTCGGGGCGGCCCGTCTGCGCGTCCGTGCCTTGTGACCTCCGTCCACGCGGGACGGGGTCGGCGGCCCAGCCTGCGCGCGTCCCCGCCCCGCCACCCCTGCAGCGGGCGCCGCGGGCCGGGGGCCTCCGCGGAGGAGGCGGCGCGTCAGGCCCGACGCCGGGGCTTCCTCCACCAGGACTCCACTGCCAGCCAGGCCGCGTCCCGGCCCCCCGCGTCCCCCTCGACCCCGCCGGCCCCCGGGCCCCCTCCGCACCCCGTGCCCCCTGCGACCCCTCCGGCCCCCCGCGTCCCGGCCCCCCGCGTCCCGGGCCCCCTCTGCACCCCGTGCCCCCTGCGACCCCTCCGGCCCCCCGCGTCCCGGCCCCCCGCGTCCCGGCCCCCCACGTCCCCCTCCGCCCCCCGCGCCCCCCCGTGCCCCCTCCGCCCCCCGCGCCCCCTCCGCCCCCCGCGCCCCCTCCGCCCCCCGCGCCCCCTCCGCCCCCCGCGCCCCCTCCGCTCCCCGCGTCCCGGCCCCCCGCGTCCCCCTCGACCCCTCCGGCCCCCCGGGCCCCCTCCGCACCCCGTGCCCCCTGCGACCCCTCCGGCCCCCCGCGTCCCGGCCCCCCGCGTCCCCCTCCGCCCCCCCGCGTCCCGGCCCCCCGCGTCCCCCTCCGCCCCCCGCGCCCCCTCCGCTCCCCGCGCCCCTCTGCGCCCCTCCGCCCCCCGCGCCCCTCTGCGCCCCTCCGCCCCCCGCGCCCCTCTGCGCCCCTCCGCTCCCCGCGCCCCTCTGCGCCCCTCCGCCCCCCGCGCCCCTCTGCGCCCCTCCGCCCCCCGCGCCCCTCTGCGCCCCTCCGCCCCCCGCGCCCCTCTGCCCCCCGCGCCCCTCTGCGCCCCTCCACCTCCCGCGCCCCTCTGCACCCCTCTGTGTCCCCCGCGCCCCCCTGGCGACGGGCAGTCCAGTTCCGCGCCTGCCCCGTTCCGCGCCATCGATGAGGCCACGCAGTTCACGGGTTCAGTGAGGAGCTTGGGGGGCGGCAGGCCGGCGGGGGGCCCTGCTCCCCAGCGCGGGGCGGGGGAGGTGGAGGCTGGGGGGGTGGGGGGCCCCTGGAAGTGCGGTGCGCGCAGCCCTGGCTTAACTGCACCCCCAGCCTGACGTCGGGGGGGTGGGAAGCGCGAGCGAGCCGCGCACTCCCCCGCCGGGCGCGCGGGGGAGGGGGGGTAATGGCCGGGCCAGCAGCTCTCCCGGTGGGGCGTGCCTCCCGTGGGCGTGCCTCCCGTGGGCGTGCCTCCCGTGGGCGTGCCTCCCGTGGGGCGTGCCTCCCGTGGGAGTGCCTCCCGTGGGCGTGCCTCCCGTGGGCGTGTCTCCCGTGGGCGTGTCTCCCGTGGGCGTGTCTCCCGTGGGCGTGCCTCCCGTGGGCGTGCCTCCCGTGGGGCGTCCCTCCCGTGGGCGTGCCTCCCGTGGGCGTGCCTCCCGTGGGGCGTGCCTCCCGTGGGCGTGCCTCCCGTGGGGCGTGCCTCCCGTGGGGGTGCCTCCCGTGGGCGTGCCTCCCGTGGGTAGTGCCTCCCGTGGGTAGTGCCTCCCGTGGGTAGTGCCTCCCGTGGGGAGTGCCTCCCGTGGGGCGTGCCTCCCGTGGGGGTGCCTCCCGTGGGCGTGCCTCCCGTAGGCGTGCCTCCGGTGGGGTGTGCCTCCCGTGGGCGTGCCTCCCGTGGGCGTGCCTCCCGTGGGCGTGCCTCCCGTGGGCGTGCCTCCCGTGGGTAGTGCCTCCCGTGGGCGTGCCTCCCGTGGGGCGCTATTCCCGGGGCGGGCAGGGCCGAGGGTCCGCCCCACGGTGGAGGAGGCAGCGGGCGCACAGTGGGGCAGCTGGCATTTAATGCCGGGCCCCCCAGGGCGTGGAGTCCCCGTCCCCTTGTGCCGCTTGTCCCGCGGGGCCGGGAGGGCGGGGAGCCGGCAGGCAGGGGGTGAAGTCGGGGCGAGGATGCCCTGCCGAGCGGGGCTCGGGCCCCCCAGCAGGAGGGCTCTCCCCCCCCCAGGCCCCCACGGGGCGCTCAGGGGACCCTGGGGAGCGAGGACTCGTTCCGCTCTCAGCCGGCACCCAGCTCGGGAGCAGGAGACCCCGGGCAGGCGTAGCGCGGGCCTGCGCGGGCCGCGTGGGTGCTGGTGGGGGCCTGGCCTGGCCTCGCGTGGGCGTCTCCGGGTATCCACAGGGCCTGGGGAGCTGGCCCGAGCTCCTGGAACCGAGTTCTCACCCAGACCTTCACTGGGTGCAAACACCGGAAAAGACATTGAGATACATCCTGACCTCTGACCTGACATTGAGATACATCCTGACCTCTGACCTGACATTAAGATACATCCTGGGGCTGTGGATATGGCCTAGTGGTGAGAGTGCTTGTCTCCTATACATGAAGTCCTGGGTTCGATTCCCCAGCACCACATATACAGAAAATGGCCAGAAGTGGCGCTGTGGCTCAGGTGGCAGAGTGCTAGCCTTGAGCAAAAAGAAGCCAGGGACAGTGCTCAGACCCTGAGTTCAAGCCCCAGGACTGGCAAAAAAAAGATACATCCTGACCTCTGACCTGAGTGAGTTTAGGTTTGGGGCAGGGCAGGTCTCCCCTCTTCTCTGTCCCCCTCCCCCTGGGGAACCTGGGGCTGGGCGGGAGGGAGGGGAGGTCCCCAGCCTGGAGGCGGCTCTGGGATCTGGGGATGGGGTCCTAGGGAGGGGAGGGGGGGGCCCAGGCTCCCGGTCCCGCCCTTCCCCGAGGGTCTTTCTCAAGTCCCTGGGCCCCGGCCACGCTGTGCCGAGTGCCCTCCAATGAGACGCCCCCTCTGTGGAACGGAGGACGGAAAAGGAATAGGCTGGACTCGATCGCCAGCAGGCGAGGACCGTTGACTGCCGGCGAGGGGCGCAGAGCTTCCCGGGGGTGTGGAGGCTGTGCCGGGCGTGCAGTTGGGACGGGGCTTCCATGGGGTCTGAACAGGAGGCGGAGGTTAATGAAGGAGCCGCTGGTCTAGGACGCTGGGGGCCTAGGCGATGGCTGCCGGCACGGCAGAGCCCGTCCGCGCGCACCTGAGGCGTTGCCTGGAGCCCGTGTGCGCCTGGGACACAGTGGGGCGGGGTCGGTCCTTCATCTTCCCTCCTTGGATAGACACAGAGACAGAGTGGGCCTAGAGGGGCGGGCCCTCCACCGGGACGGGGCGGGCCCTCCACCAGGACGGGGCGGGCCCTCGGGCAGGGCGGGGCAGGGCAGGTTCTCCACCAGGACGGGGCGGGCCCTCCACCAGGACGGGGCGGGCCCTCGGGCAGGGCGGGGCAGGGCAGGTTCTCCACCGGGACGGGGCGGGCCCTCCACCAGGACGGGGCGGGCCCTCGGGCAGGGCGGGGCAGGGCAGGTTCTCCACCAGGACGGGGCGGGCCCTCCACCAGGACGGGGCGGGCCCTCGGGCAGGGCGGGGCAGGGCAGGCTCTCCACCAGGACGGGGCGGGCCCTCCACCAGGACGGGGCAGGGCAGGTTCTCCACCAGGACGGGGCGGGCCCTCGGGCAGGGCGGGGCAGGGCAGGTTCTCCACCAGGACGGGGCGGGCCCTCCACCAGGACGGGGCGGGCCCTCGGGCAGGGCGGGGCAGGGCAGGTTCTCCACCAGGACGGGGCGGGCCCTCCACCAGGACGGGGCGGGCCCTCGGGCAGGGCGGGGCAGGGCAGGTTCTCCACCAGGACGGGGCGGGCCCTCCACCAGGACGGGGCGGCCCTCCACCAGGACGGGGCGGGCCCTCCACCAGGACGGGGCGGGCCCTCGGGCAGGGCGGGGCAGGGCAGGTTCTCCACCAGGACGGGGCGGGCCCTCCACCAGGACGGGGCGGGCCCTCGGGCAGGGCGGGGCAGGGCAGGTTCTCCACCAGGACGGGGCGGGCCCTCCACCAGGACGGGGCGGGCCCTCCACCAGGACGGGGCGGGCCCTCCACCAGGACGGGGCGGGCCCTCCACCAGGATGGGGCAGGGCAGGTTCTCCACCAGGACGGGGCGGGCCCTCCACCAGGGCGGGGCAGGGCAGGTTCTCCACCAGGGCAGGCCTTCCACCGGTCCGGCCGGTGACAGCGGCCGGTGTCCACACGGGGGCGCTGCTCACCGCCTGCCGACCGGCCGCATCGCCTGCAGGGGCGGCCGCCGGCGCCAGGGGGCGCGCGAGGACCAGGAATGCCGAGCCCGTCCGCGTGCAAAGCCGCCGCGTGCGAGCCGTGTGCGCGCGCGGGCAGTCAGCGCTGCGGGGGGGGAGGGGGGAAGGGGGGAAACGTGGGGGAGAGACCCGCCAGGGCTTAGCGGGTCACTGGGGTCCCGGCTAGCACTGCTTGTCCTTGGAGGCGGCCCGGTGGCCCACCGGCCCCGCGCCCCGGGGTCCCCAGGTCGGCCTCGCTGGGGGCGGAGCCGCCGTCCAGGCTTGGTTTGTGATCCACTCCCTGCGGGGTCCCCGGCTGCAGGGTGGGAGGGGGGGAAGGGGAGGCGGGGGAGACCCTGGCCGGAGCCTCCCCGTCCTGCTAGAGGGGGGCTTCCTCCTGGACCAGCTGGGGGGCTTCCTCCTGGACCAGCTGGGGGGCTTCCTCCTCCTGGACCAGCTGGGGGGCTTCCTCCTCCTGGACTAGCTGGGGGGCTTCCTCCTGGACCAGCTGGGGGGCTTCCTCCTGGACCAGCTGGGGGGCTTCCTCCTCTTGGACCAGCTGGGAGGGGCTTCCTCCTGGACCAGCTGGGGGGCTTCCTCCTTGACCAGCTGGGGGGGACTTCCTTCTGGACCAGCTGGGGGGCTTCCTCCTCCTGGACCAGCTGGGGGGCTTCCTCCTCCTGGACCAGCTGGGGGGCTTCCTCCTGGACCAGCTGGGGGGCTTCCTCCTGGACCAGCTGGGGGGGCTTCCTCCTCCTGGACCAGCTGGGGGGCTTCCTCCTCCTGGACCAGCTGGGGGGCTTCCTCCTCCTGGACCAGCTGGGGGGCTTCCTCCTCCTGGACCAGCTGGGGGGCTTCCTCCTCCTGGACCAGCTGGGGGGCTTCCTCCTGGACCAGCTGGGGGGCTTCCTCCTCCTGGACCAGCTGGGGGGCTTCCTCCTGGACTATCTGGGTCCGGGGAGAGGGGCACCTCCTCAGTTCAGCTCTACCCACCAGTCTGGCCGGAGGAGCAAGCCCAGGATCTTGGGGGACAGTGGGGACTACGGGGGCTTAGGCTTTGTGTTTTAAATAGGTATCATTTCTTAGAACAGTTTTAGAGTCACAGGAAAACTGAGTCAATAGTTGAGAAAATTTTTATGTATCCCCACCCGAGTTTACTGTTAATATCTTACATCAGCATGGAACATTTCTTACAGTTAATGAACCACCACGATGCTTTATCATTAGCTTAATTCCTTCCGTGTCCCAGTATCCCCAGTTTTAGTCTAATGTTCCTTTTCTAGTAGATAGGCCTGCATGTAGGCGTGTACGAACATAAGTGTGCATGTCTGCATGTAGGTGTGCATGTATGAACATAGGTGTGCATGTCTGCACGTAGGTGTGCATGTATGAATGTAAGCATGCATGTATGGATGTAGGCGTGCATGTATGAATGTAGGTGTGCATGTTGCACATAGGTGTGCATGTATGAACATAAGTGTGCATGTTCGCACGTAGGCATGCATGTATGAACGTAGGCGTGCGTGTCTGCACGTAGGTGTGCATGTATGAACGTAGGTGTGCATGTCTGCACGTAGGTGTGCATGTGTGAACATAGGCGTGCATGTATGAATGGAGAAGTGCATGTCTGTATGTAGACGTGCATGTCTGCTTGTATCTTGGAGACAGAATCGCACAGTGCAGCCCAGGCAGGGCTGGGAATTGGTGATCCACTCGCACCGGCCTCCCGAGTGTCTGGATTCCCACACTCAGGACACCGGTCTGGCATCTTGGGCCCTGCTCTTGGCCGTGTCGGTCTCACTCTCCTTGTCTGGTGACCAGGGCTGTGGCCAGGTATTTTTCAGGATGTTCCTCTATTAGGATTTGTCTGAGCTTCCACTTTGTCCCTATTAGGATTGGAACAGGAGATCTGGGGAGGAAGTGACGTCTATGGGGAGGACCCACCACGTACGGGGAGGACGTGCCGGGGACCCACAGGGAGGAAGTGATGGGGGACCCACAGGGAGGAAGTGATGGGGGACCCACAGGGAGGAAGTGATGGGGGACCCACCGCGTACGGGGAGGAAGTGCCGGGGACCCACCGCGTACGGGGAGGAAGTGACAGGGACCCACCGCGTACGGGGAGGAAGTGACGGGGGACCCACCGCGTACGGGGAGGAAGTGATGGGGGACCCACGGGGAGGAAGTGATGGGGACCCACCGCGTACGGGGAGGAAGTGATGGGGGACCCACAGGGAGGAAGTGCCGGGGACCCACCGTCTACGGGGAGGAAGTGATGGGGACCTACCGCGTACGGGGAGGAAGTGCCGGGGACCCACCGCGTACGGGGAGGAAGTGCCGGGGACCCACCGCGTACGGGGAGGAAGTGCCGGGGACCCACCGCCTACGGGGAGGAAGTGATGGGGGACCCACGGGGAGGAAGTGACCGGGGACCCACTGCATACGGGGAGGAAGTGCCGGGGACCCACTGCATACGGGGAGGAAGTGCCGGGGACCCACTGCATACGGGGAGGAAGTGATGGGGGACCCACCGCGTACGGGGAGGAAGTGATGGGGGACCCACTGTGTACGGGGAGGAAGTGATGGGGGACCCACTGTGTACGGGGAGGAAGTGATGGGGGACCCACAGGGAGGAAGTGCCGGGGACCCACCGCGTACGGGGAGGAAGTGACGGGGACCCACCGCGTACGGGGAGGAAGTGCCGGGGACCCACCGCCTACGGGGAGGAAGTGATGGGGGACCCACGGGGAGGAAGTGACCGGGGACCCACTGCATACGGGGAGGAAGTGCCGGGGACCCACTGCATACGGGGAGGAAGTGCCGGGGACCCACTGCATACGGGGAGGAAGTGATGGGGGACCCACCGCGTACGGGGAGGAAGTGATGGGGGACCCACTGTGTACGGGGAGGAAGTGATGGGGGACCCACTGTGTACGGGGAGGAAGTGATGGGGGACCCACGGGGAGGAAGTGACGGGGACCCACCGCGTACGGGGAGGAAGTGATGGGGGACCCACTGTCTACAGGGAGGAATTCGCTGAGGGAAGGGACCCACAGGGACCCACCCACTGTGCACGCACTTGTTCCTAGGCTGCCCACCCCAGCCGTCTGGGGAGATTTGTCGGCTGTCTCTGCTTGGTGGCCTCCCATTTCTTGCATCTTTGGAATCTTTCAGAAGAGGTGAAAGGGTGGGCGTGGTCCGCGTGGTGGGGTGGAGAGGTGGGCGTGGTCAGCGTGGTGGGGTGGGCGTGGTCAGCGTGGTGGGGTGGGCGTGGTCAGCGTGGTGGGGTGGGCGTGGTCAGCATGGTGGGGTGGAGGGGTGGGCGTGGTCCTCGTGGTGGGCCTTAGCTGGCCTGGTGGGATGGGTGAGGAGGTGGGTGTGGTCCACGTGGTGGGATGGGGAGGTGGGCGTGGTCAGCCTGGTGGGGTGAAGGGGTGGGCATGGTCAGCGTGGTGGGGTGAGGAGGTGGGCGTGGCCCGCGAGGTGGGGTGAGGAGGTGGGCGTGGTCCGCGAGGTGGGGTGGGGAGGTGGGCGTGGTCCGCGAGGTGGGGTGGGGAGGTGGGCGTGGTCCGCGTGGTGGGGTGAGGAGGTGGGCTTGGTCCGCGTGGTGGGGTGGGGAGGTGGGCGTGGTCCGCGAGGTGGGGTGGGGAGGTGGGCGTGGTCCGCGAGGTGGGGTGGGGAGGTGGGCGTGGTCCGCGTGGTGGGGTGAGGAGGTGGGCTTGGTCCGCGTGGTGGGGTGGGGAGGTGGGCGTGGTCCGCGAGGTGGGGTGGGGAGGTGGGCGTGGTCCACGTGGTGGGGTGAGGAGGTGGGCGTGGTCCACGTGGTGGGGTGAGGAGGTGGGCGTGGTCCGCGTGGTGGTGTGAGGCTGTGGGTGTGGTCAGCGTGGTGGGGTGGGGAGGTGGGCGTGGTCCGCGTGGTGGTGTGAGGCTGTGGGTGTGGTCAGCGTGGTGGGGTGGGGAGGTGGGCGTGGTCCGCGTGGTGGGGTGGGGAGGTGGGCGTGGTCCGCGTGGTGGGGTGGGGAGGTGGGCGTGGTCCGCGTGGTGGGGTGAGGAGGTGGACGTGGTCAGCGTGGTGGTGTGAGGCTGTGGGCGTGGTCAGCGTGGTGGTGTGAGGCTGTGGGCGTGGTCAGCGTGGTGGTGTGAGGCTGTGGGCGTGGTCAGCGTGGTGGTGTGAGGCTGTGGGCGTGGTCAGCGTGGTGGTGTGAGGCTGTGGGCGTGGTCAGCGTGGTGGGGTGAGGAGGTGGGCGTGGTCCGCGTGGTGGGGTGGGGAGGTGGGCGTGGTCCGCGAGGTGGGCCTTAGCCGGCCGGGTGGGTTCGGTCGCCGGTCGGGGCCTGGCCCTGGGGGCGGGGAGGCGGAGCCTGGGCCCCGGGCTGCCCCGGCTGGGGCCGCCCCTCCCGCTGGCCCCGCCCCTAGCCTGTGGTCATGGCTGTGGCCCTCGCAGGGTCTCCTGGGATCCGTCCTCACCCCGCACCTTACCCACAGACGTCGCTGACGGGCTCTGCCGCGTCTGGAACTCGCCGGGACCGGGGCCTGGCCCTCCCGGGCGGGGCGCCCCGCGGCCAGGCCGCCCGCCCCGCGCCTGCCTGCCTTCCGCTGTGGGCCGCTGCGGCAGGACGCTGCACCTCGCCACGGCTGGGCGCCCATTCCCTGCGGGGCCCTGGCCGCGGCGGGGCGCCTGCCTGGCCCCGGCCCACGGTGCCGCGGGCCCTGCCTCGCTTCCCCTGCGCCCGCGCGGGGACGCAGGCCGGCGCGGGGATGCAGGCCGGCGCGGGCATGGAGGCCGGGCGGGGACGGAGGCCGGCGCGGGCATGGAGGCCGCGCGGGCATGGAGGCCGGGCGGGGACGGAGGCCGGCGCGGGCATGGAGGCCGCGCGGGCATGGAGGCCGGGTGGGGATGGAGGCCGCGCGGGGACGGAGGCCGCGTGGGGATGCAGGCCGGCGCGGGGACGGAGGCCGGGTGGGGATGGAGGCCGCGCGGGGACGGAGGCCGCGTGGGGATGCAGGCCGGCGCGGGGACGGAGGCCGGGCGGGGACGGAGGCCGCGTGGGGACGGAGGCCGGCGCGTGCTCCCCGGGGAGGCGTGAGCTGGGCACTTAAAGGACTTGAGTTGAAGAGGAGAGGGCCATCTTGGCCAGCTCGCCGTGTTCCCGACTCGCTGTCGGGATTATGAGCCCGGTTAATCTGCACACAGCCCCCACTGGTATGGGGAGTCAGCCAGGAGTCTGGGGGAGAAGGAGCCCCCCGGTTTCGCACCCTGCAGGGAGCCTCCCTCCTCTCCCGCCCCCTGTGCCCGCTGCGCGCCGCCCGCAGGTTCCCGGTCTGCGCTGCGCCTGCTCCGGGTCCTGCAGAGGGGCTCGGGCAGCCTCCCCGGCGCGGGTGCGCGGCTCCACGGCGGCTCCACGGCGGCCCCCGCCTTCCGGACAGCTCTCCGGGCCTCCTCCGGGGGCCGCGCACGCAGGGGGGGACGCTGGAGCCCCCGCCCGCTCTCCCGAGGGCCGCGCACGCAGGGGGGGACGCTGGAGCCCCCCGCCCGCTCTCCCGAGGGCCGCGCACGCTGGGGGGACGCAGGGGGCCCACAATCGAGTGGGTGCCTGGAGATGGGAGGAAGAAGAAAACACCCTGCGCGGCGCACGCCTGATGGCCACGGTCTCCGCCCGCCCTCCAGCTCCCCCTGCCTGCTCCCCGCCTTTATCCCCCTCCTTACCCCCCTCTCTCTGGACAACCGCCCTGAGTCTCCCTTGGTCTCCTGTGTCCTGGGGGAGGTGAGTGTGGAGGTCAGCGAGGAAGTCAGAGAGGTCAGCGTGGAGGTCAGCGTGGAGGTCAGCGAGGAAGTCAGAGAGGTCAGCGTGGAGGTCAGCGTGGAGGTCAGCGTGGAGGTCAGCGGGTCCCGTGGGCCTGCTCCCCACTATGTTCCCGGCATTCACCCCTGTCCTGGAGAGGGCGGGCAGGCGCCCTGCCTGCGGACACCCCCTCTGGCTCTTCTCCCCCAGGGAGGCCAGGACAGGGGGAAGAAGGCGGGGCCGGGGCTGACCCCCAGGAGTCCATTCGTGACCCCTGCCGCGGGACGAGGTGCTGAGCCAGCGAGGGCTGAGGGGCGGCCTGGGGTGCGGAGTCGGGAGCACTTAAGGCAGAGTCCCCAGCAAAGACATTCGAGGCCTGGGAGAGAGCAGAGTCCTGAGGGAGAGGGAGGCCAAGTCGGCCTGCTGGAGGGGGAGGAGGGGCCGGAAGCCGTGCTTGTGGGGGGAGGAGGAGAGCAGGGGGAGGGGGAGGAGGGGGAGGTGTGTGTGAAGAGGAGAGGATGGATCTAAGGAGAGGCAGGTGGAGGAGAACCTGTGGACATGGGGGGGTGGGTCTGAGCATGGGTGTGAGGGGGGAGGGGCGTGAGGGGGAAGGGGGCGTGAGGGGGGGAGGTGGGAGGGGAGGGCTGGTCTGGGCCGTGAGTGTGGGTGGGAGGAGGTAGAAGGGGCCTGGGGAGGGGGTCTGAGGAGGGGGAGGGGAGGGGTGTGAGCAGGGGAGGGCCGATGGTCCTGCAGCTTCGAGGTTATAATTACATTTTATCAATGTTGTCTATTTTATAATTAATTAGAAGTTTCATAAAGTACAGGTAATGAGGCCCTGTCTACGCGCTCCGGTGTGCAGGTCCTCAGGGGACCAGGGGATGGGTGCTTCCAGGGTGCGCAGCCCAGGTCCCTCCACAGCTCTGCACAGCCGCATTTCTCATAGCAAATGTTCTCTGGCCTGCCCTCTGACCCCTGCCCTCTGACCCCTGCCCTCTCACCCCTGACTCCTGCCCTGACTCCTGCCCCGACTCCTGCCCTCACTCCTGACTCCTGCCCCCTGACTCCTGCCCCCGACTCCTGCCCCCTGACTCCTGCCCTGATACCTGCCCTGACTCCTGCCCCGACTCTTGCCCCGACTCCTGCCCCCTTGCCCCCTGACTCCTGCCCCGACTCCTGCCCCCTGACTCCTGCCCCCTTGCCCCCTGACTCCTGCCCCGACTCCTGCCCCCTGACTCCTGCCCTGACTCCTGCCCTCACTCCTGACTCCTGCCCTGACTCCTGCCCCCTGACTCCTGACTCCTGACTCCTGCCCTGACTCCTGCCCTGACTCCTGCCTCCTGCCTCCTGCCCTGACTCCTGCCTCCTGCCCTGACTCCTGCCTCATGCTTCCTGCCTCCTGAATCCTGACTCCTGCCCTGACTCCTGACTCCTGACTCCTGACTCCTGCTCCCTGACTCCTGCCCTGACTCCTGACTCCTGCTCCCTGACTCCTGACTCCTGACTCCTGCCCCCTGACTCCTGACTCCTGACTCCTGCCCTGACTCCTGACTCCTGCCCTGACTCCTGCCCTGCCCTCTGACTCCTGCCCTGACTCCTGCCCTGCCCCCTGCCCCCTGCCCCCTGACTCCTGCTCCCTGACTCCTGCTCCCTGACTCCTGCTCCCTGACTCCTGCCCTGACTCCTGACTCCTGACTCCTGACTCCTGCCCTGACTCCTGCCCCCTGACTCCTGCTCCCTGACTCCTGCTCCCTGACTCCTGCTCCCTGACTCCTGCCCTGACTCCTGACTCCTGCTCCCTGACTCCTGACTCCTGACTCCTGACTCCTGCTCCCTGACTCCTGACTCCTGACTCCTGCTCCCTGACTCCTGACTCCTGACTCCTGCTCCCTGACTCCTGCCCTGACTCCTGACTCCTGCCCCCTGACTCCTGCCCTGACTCCTGCCCTGACTCCTGACTCCTGACTCCCTGACTCCTGCCCTGACTCCTGACTCCTGACTCCTGACTCCCTGACTCCTGCCCTGACTCCTGCTCCCTGACTCCTGACTCCTGACTCCTGACCCCTGACTCCTGCTCCCTGACTCCTGACACCTGACTCCTGACACCTGACTCCTGACTCCTGCCCTGACTCCTGCTCCCTGACTCCTGCTCCCTGACTCCTGCCCTGACTCCTGCCCTGACTCCTGCTCCCTGACTCCTGCCCTGACTCCTGCCCTGACTCCTGACTCCTGACTCCTGACTCCCTGACTCCTGCCCTGACTCCTGACTCCTGCTCCCTGACTCCTGACTCCTGCCCCCTGACTCCTGCCCCCTGACTCCTGCTCCCTGACTCCTGACACCTGACTCCTGACTCCTGCCCTGACTCCTGCCCCCTGACTCCTGCTCCCTGACTCCTGCTCCCTGACTCCTGCTCCCTGACTCCTGCCCTGACTCCTGCCCTGCCCCCTGACTCCTGCCCTGACTCCTGCCCTGACTCCTGCCCTGCCCCCTGACTCCTGCCCTGCCCCTGCCCCTGTCGTCTGGTGCACTTGTGAGCAGAGGCTTAGGGCCACAGGGAAGCACGGGGTCCCTCGCTCCCACACCCCGAGTTTCCCAGCGCCCCGTCTTTGCAGTTGTCACTGAGCGCCCGCCCTCCTTCCTGGGCCGCAGTGGTTCACTGGGGACGGACCTCGGCGCTCAGTCCTGGGAGCACGTTCGCGCGCCTCGCTTCTGCACACAGTGTCTCCCCAGGCTGTTTCCAGCCTTCTCGATTTGCACAAAATATACTGCTGGGTGCGAGCTCTGCCCCTCCAACCCGCCCTCCCCCCCCACCCCTCCTTTCCCTGGTCTCCCCTCCCCCACCCCCTGCTGCAGTCCCTATCCAGGCTCCCTGTCCCTCAGGCGGGTCGGCCCCGGTGCTGGGGTGTGTGTGTGCGTGCGTGTGTGTGTGCGTGTGTGCGCGCGCGTGTGTGTGTGCGTGTGTGTGCGTGCGCGTGTGTGACAGGGGCAGTGTTGACTGCCGGCCTCTTCCTACCTGTGGCTCTGACTCCAGCCTCGTTTCCTCAGGAGCCCGGGGTCCGGTGGCCTCGGGGTCCTGCCCCCGTGGCGGCGGGTCAGCCCGTGTCACCCAGAGGCTCAGGGTGGGCCGGCCTGGGCGTCGCGGGCCGGGCTCTAGAGCGGGTGCCGGGCGACCTGGCGGTTGGGCGGAGGCCGCACGCGGTGTCGCCTGGTCTCTGGGGAGCAAGGGCGGGAGAGCCGGGGCTCCGAGTTCACGGCGGGGCCGCGGTGGGGCCGCCTTGGCTCCTGGGCCGCTCCTGCGCCCCACCGCCGGCCTTGCCACCAGAAGGTGGCCGTCCCGGGAAGGGGCTCCCCAACGCTCGGCGTCTGGAGGTGATGTGGCCTGCAGCTCGCGCCTTGGGGCGCACGGTCTGTGCTCCGTCTACTGTGCAGTGCACCCCGACCTCCGCCTCGTCCAGTGTGAACGGTTTCACCCCGAGGAACCCCACTGGGGCCTCCCTCTGGCGGCACCCGAAGGCCTCCCACCCCCCCCCCCCCCCCCCGGCCCCGCGTCCCCTCTCCTGACATCGCTGTGGATGTTCCAGACCCCGCGCTGGCCCCGCCGCCCCGGCATCGGCTTCCGCGCACGGAGGCCGCAGCGCCCCTCGGCCGCCCGCCCGCCCTTCCGCCCTCCGCCGGCCTGGGCCTGCCGGGCGCCGGCGGCTCTGCCGAGCCCCGTCTCCCTCACCCCCCGGGGCCTTCGCCCTCCTGCGGGCTTCCTGATAGGATCTCCGTCATTTTCACAATGCGCTTGGAACCCATTGGGCAAAATCACACTCCACCCCCGCGCCGTCACGCCCACGGGATCGCGCTCCACCCCCGCGCCGTCACGCTGACCGGGGATCACGCTCCAACCCCCGCGCCGTCACGCCCACGGGATCACGCTCCACCCCCGCGCCGTCACGCCCACGGGATCACGCTCCCCCCCCCCCCCCCCCCCGCGCCGTCACGCTGACCGGGATCGCGCTCCACCCCCGCGCCGTCACGCTGACCGGGATCGCGCTCCACCCCCGCGCCGTCACGCTGACCGGGATCGCGCTCCACCCCCGCGCCGTCACGCTGACCGGGATCGCGCTCCACCCCCGCGCCGTCACGCCCACGGGATCGCGCTCCACCCCCGCGCCGTCACGCCCACGGGATCACACTCCACCCCCGCGCCGTCACGCCCACGGGATCACGCTCCACCCCCGCGCCGTCACGCTGACCGGGATCGCGCTCCACCCCCGCGCCGTCACGCCCACGGGATCACCCTCCACCCCCGCGCCGTCACGCCCACGGGATCACGCTCCAACCCCCGCGCCGTCACGCTGACCGGGATCGCGCTCCACCCCCGCGCCGTCACGCCCACGGGATCACCCTCCACCCCCGCGCCGTCACGCCCACGGATCACACTCCACCCCCGCGCCGTCACGCCCACGGGATCACACTCCACCCCCGCGCCGTCACGCTGACCGGGATCGCGCTCCACCCCCCGCGCCGTCACGCCCACGGGATCACGCTCCACCCCCGCGCCGTCACGCCCACGGGATCGCGCTCCACCCCCGCGCCGTCACGCCCACGGGATCACGCTCCACCCCCGCGCCGTCACGCCCACGGGATCACGCTCCACCCCCGCGCCGTCACGCTGACCGGGGATCACGCTCCAACCCCCGCGCCGTCACGCTGACCGGGGATCACGCTCCAACCCCCGCGCCGTCACGCCCACGGGATCACGCTCCAACCCCCGCGCCGTCACGCTGACCGGGATCACGCTCCACCCCCCCCCCCCCGCGCCGTCACGCCCACGGGATCACACTCCACCCCCGCGCCGTCACGCTGACCGGGATCGCGCTCCACCCCCGCGCCGTCACGCCCACGGGATCACGCTCCACCCCCGCGCCGTCACGCCCACGGGATCGCGCTCCACCCCCGCGCCGTCACGCCCACGGGATCACGCTCCACCCCCGCGCCGTCACGCCCACGGGATCACGCTCCACCCCCGCGCCGTCACGCTGACCGGGGATCACGCTCCAACCCCCGCGCCGTCACGCCCACGGGATCACGCTCCACCCCCCGCGCCGTCACGCCCACGGATCACACTCCACCCCCGCGCCGTCACGCCCACGGGATCACGCTCCACCCCCGCGCCGTCACGCCCACGGGATCGCGCTCCACCCCCGCGCCGTCACGCCCACGGGATCATACTCCACCCTCGCGCCATCACGCCGCCGGGGGAGGGGCCGATGGCGTTGTCCCTGCGCGGCCGCTCTGGGCGGGGAGCCGGCGGGGCCTCCTGCGTGGGGCTCGCTGCTGAGGGTCCACAGAGCTGCTCCGGGGGCCACGGCCCTCCTCCCACGCCTCCCTTCCCCGCGTGGGGTTTGCCTGTCATGACCCCGCCTCCTGGGGCTCGCGGGAGCCGTGTCCGTCCCTCGCTGGGGCGCGCGGTGGCGTGGCTCCTTGAGCATTGGCAAGCCGGGGCTCAGGGCTCAGGTTGAGCCCCCCACGCTGGTTTCTGCCCCGGGCTCCAGGGCTGCTGCCGTGAGACCCCCCGGCAGCTCTAGGCTCACCTTCGGTGCGAGGCCTCCCACACCCCACGACCGAGTGCCCCCCACGAGACCGCCGGCCTGAGATTCTGCGGGAAAGCCGAGAGCGGGAGCGTTTCCCCAGTTGTCTCCCCGCGGGGAGGGTTCTACCTCTTGTTCCCATGGAGACGCAGAGACCTGGCATTGTTATTATTTCTTTTTATTAGTGAATGACTTGAGCAAGGATGCTTCATTCTAAGATGTCCATTTATGGCTACAGGGTGTCTTGATCAGAGACCCCTCCCTCCTTCTCCCTCCCAGACTGGTCTCCCCGAGGCTCCTTGCGCCACAGATTATTGCGTAGATCATTGCCCCCCTCCTTCCTCCTCAGTCCTCCCCGCTCCAGACACGTCTCTCCCTCCTCGCGCTCGCTCTTGCTGTTACTCGGCCTGTGAAGTGTCAGAGGGGTCACGTATACAAATACTGTTTTTGTTAGGCTGATCCTGTATGTGTATACACATGTGTATATTTTGGGTCTAACATCCACATATGAGAGAGAACATGAGTTTTGTTCAAGACTGGCTTCTCTTATTCTTGTGCCAGTACTGGGGCTTGAACTCAGGGCCTGGGCACTGTCCCTTCACTTTTTTGCTCCATCACTTGAGCTACACCTCCACTTCTGGCTTTTTTTTTTTTGTGGTTAATTGAAGATAAAGTCTCATGGACTTACCTGATCTGGCTTTGAATCTTGATTTCTAGATCTCGGCCTCTGAGTAGCTAGGCTCATAGGCGTGAGCGACTGGAGCTGGGCTTACTTCCCTTACGAGGAAATGGATGGAACCGCAGTCTTTATATATTGCATACTCGGTCTTGGGGCTTGAACGCTGGGTCTGGGCACCATCCCTGAGCTCTTCAGCTCAAGACTAATAATGCTCCACCATGTGAGCCACTGCACCACTTCTGGTGGTTAATTGGAGATAAGAGTCTCACAGACGTTCCTGTGCGGGCTGGCTTTGAGCTTCGATCCTCAGATCTCAGCCTCCTGTGTAGCTGGGATTACAGGTGTGAGCCACCAGCGCCCAGCTTTAGAATATAATTTCATAGTTATTATTAAGGGGTTGTACAGAAGGGTTACAATTTCCTAAGTCAGGTAACTGAGTGCATTTCTCTTTTTGGACAGTGTCACCTGAAAGCTGCCTTCTTTGATGTCCTTCCTGCATGCTTTGGCCCCTGGGCCTTGTAGTGATTTGTAGTAAGCTCAGACACACAGACTTAAAGATGATTTGCTCAGGCCTCCTTCATTTCCACATGCCTGTTGGGAGACTTCTAGAAGATCTAGTCTGTAGTGTTGTCATGACTAGAGGTAAGCTCTCTCTTCTTTCTTAAATCTTATTTTATTGTTATCGTAAAAGTGATGTACAGAGGGGTTACGGTTACATAAGTTAGGTAATGAGCACATTTCTTTCTGATATTTCATTTCCCCCCCGTTTTCCTGTCCCAGCCCCCTGCACACACGTTGTAGAGTTCATTTTCAACGTCGTGTCCAGTGAGTATCACGAATGCATTTGCTCACCCTTTGTCCCCCCATTTCTCTGCTCCCGAACCCTCCTCCAGACAGATAAACTTGCATACAAGACAAAAGGCACAGAAGTCAAAAACAGCTACAAAGGAGGAAAAATAAAAAAGAAATAAAATACCATCAAGCCCGGTGCTTGGGTTTCTTAGCGTCCGTTTCAATGAGGACACGTCGTTGCCCTGCGTTCACAGCCCTCCCGGGCACCGAGCGGGCGTTTCCCGCGAGATCGAGTTCTCCACTCGGAGCGCAGGGAGCAGGACGGGCTTCGTCTTTCTGCTCTCCAGGGAGGACCGGAGGGAGGACCAGAGCGGGGAAGGGCGTTTGGGCCCCTGCTGTGCTGGGGGGGGGGAGCGGGCCACAGTTCACAGAGGTAGGCGGAGGAGGTGGAGAGTTCAAGGCCAGGACAATCCCAGGCCTGGGGGCAGGGGAGGTGACGGCAGGTGGACCTCAGGTGTGGGTGGCCCTTAGGCCTGTCTACCCGGGTGGGCTGGGGAGGCGACGGGGCCTGCTGGGGTTCTCTAAGGCTCTCCCTTCATCCCTGTCGGAGACCCAAGTTCAAGGCCTCAATTCCTGTAGTGCAAGGGAGGCCCTTGGGAAACATGTTCACGCTTCGGGCTTCTTTCCCTGTGCCCGGCCACATCCCGACTTTGTCGGTCTCCCTTCTCCTTTCTGCCTCTCCCCGCCTTGCCTTCTTTCCTCTGTGCCTCTCCTTCTCCCACCCCCATCCTTCCCGCTCCCCCCGAGTGGCGCAGGGCCTTGCAGGGGTGGGCCGCAGCTCAGCCGCTCCGGCTTGTGGGATCTCCTGTCCTGTCCGGTGCCCTGTGTGGCGGGGAGTCAGCAGCTGCCCTCTGTGGACCGCACACTGCTGGTGCCCACCGCGGGCTCGGCTCAGCCCTGCGCTGGGCGGAAGCCCCTCGGCTGGACGAGGCGCGTGCTGCGCGCTCCGGCTTGCGGTGTGCAGACGCGGTGGCTGCCGGGCCCGTCTCTGACCCAGTGCAGGTGCCACAAGTCCCGCGTTCCTGGTTGGGCCCTGGTGTCCCGTGAGGTTTTGGGCCACAGCCCCTTTTGTCCTCGGGGGGCAGTGGTGCCCACTCCCCCCACCTCTGGCAGCGGTGGGCGAGGTGGGTGGGCTCTCTGCAGCAGCTCTGGCTCCCCACTAGGGGGCAGTCACAGCAGCAGCCCCCGGCGGCCAGCGCCCGCTGACCCCCGAGGGGCGGGGCACGGGGCTTTGGATCGAGATGCTTGATCCCCAGGCGCCTCTGCCCCCCCCGCCCCCCGGCCCCCGAGCTTGGCAGTCGAGGCTGTGGGCGCACGCTGAGGCTCTCACGTGACGTCGGCCCGGCAGCTGCGGCTCGCAGACGGTCGGTCCTTCAGTGGAACACTGGGCGGGAGCCACGGCCACGCACTGGAAGGTCGTGAAGGGCTCAAGGAGCCCGCAGAGCAAGCTGGGGAAGGGTGTGTGCGTCTTCATGTTTCTTGTGGGCTTCCATCGTCTGATGGGCCTTGAGATTTATCTCCGTTTTGTCCTCATTTTCCCGCAAAGATAATTGCACGGGATGTGCTCTAGCGTGCTGCGTTCGCGCGCTGTTTCCTTGACTTTGAGGATGTGAAGGTATTATAAATAAGCTCAATAAGCAGCTGACTCTGTGTGGAAGGAAACAAAGAGCCTTCCTTCCTAATTGCGTCTGTTAATCTTGCACCCATCTTCATTAAGGGTTTTAGGATATTGGAAAGATGTATCAAAGTTGGCAATTTGAGGCTCCTCATCAATATGGGTTTCTCCGTCTTTCTTGCTGGTGGCGGAGGGCGGGGCCACCAGGAGGCCCGTCTCCCAGCCGGGCCTGCCTGTCTGTGCTCCTGGGCCACCGCGAGGTCTCTGCTGGGGCACAGACCAGTCATGGGGCCAGCAGGGGGCGCCCCTGAGCCCTGCAGCCGGGCAGAGGCGGTGCGTGCGCGGGCAGGCACCGGGTGTCGGGTGGGGATCTGAGCCCGGCCTCCCGGTCCGGATCTAGCGTGTCCCCTCCTCTCTCGGAGCCAGGCCTCCGTGTGTCCCCTCCTCTCTCGGGGCCAGGCCTCCGTGTGTCCCCTCCTCTCTCGGAGCCAGGCCTCCGTGTGTCCCCTCCTCTCTCGGAGCCAGGCCTCCGTGTGTCCCCTCCTCTCTCGGGGCCAGGCCTCCGTGTGTCCCCTCCTCTCTCGGGGCCAGGCCTCCGTGTGTCCCCTCCTGTCTCGGAGCCAGGCCTCCGTGGGGCTGGGGTTGGGAGTGGAGCAGGGCCGGGCAGCCGGGGCCCCTGGGAACGGAGTTTGGTTTGACGCGCACCGCAGCAGCTGATCTCTCGCGATCTCTCCGGGCTGGCGGCGCTCCTGGGTGCTTTGTCCTACTTCTCGCGGAGACTCACTTTCCGTGGAGTCCCGGTCACCCTGCTGGTCAGGGGGACAGGCCCGGCCCCCGGGCCACCGGCCCACGCGCCCCAAGCCACAGACGAGCTTAGCCACCGTCAGGCGTAGAGAGAGGAGAAAGCGTGAGGACAGACAGACAAGCCAGGTCGTCCAGAGGCCTTTGGAAGCCACTGAATGTGGACACTCGGCTTCAAGGGCCGAGAGTGACAAATGAGAAAACTTTTAAGAGAAAAACACTTAAGTAGCAGTTAATTGGTCTAATTGAGGAAAGAATTATGGAAATTTATTTTCTAAAGAAATGGGGGTATTTAATTAGACACTGATAAATGGGTTCATTGTCGCTTTATTCAGAATTTGGAAGGGTTTATTTTCCTCTTGCTGCCGTGGCGGAGCACGGTGCTAGCTCGTTTTGTTTTTAACATTATTTTCATTCTGTTAATTAACTCCGCAAGCCAGATGTCGCATTTATAAAAGGCACGGGGACGCTCCGTCCAGGGGCTGCGCTCACCTGACGAGGGGCCTCGGGAGCGTGGGCTGTGGAGGACCCGGGGCCGGCGGGCACTGCCGCTGCCCTGCCCGGGCGGGGCGGGTCCCGGCCTGCGCCCTCTGCCCACGGGCCGGCCTCCCAGGCTGGCCTTCATCGTGACCGGGGTGGACGGAGCAGGTGCACAGAGGCCGAATGACAGGAGCAGCTTGCGGGGGGGGGTGGTGGGGGGGAACCCGCTTTGGCCTGTGAGTTTGGGGGAGGGGTTGGTGCATCCACACACTTGTGCACTTGTGCCCGCACGCCCCCATGTGTCCGTGAGCCCATGAGTCCGCGCGCGCGTGCGTCCGTTCGTGGTGCATCCGTTTGGACCGCCTGGGGGAGGGCGTGGGCTCTCACCTGTCGCCGGGTGACCGTGACATCCTACGAGGCACTGGCGTCTTCCCCAGCCACCGATGAGACTGTGACAGCGACAGGAGGCCCCTGTCACCCGAGGGCCCGCAGGCACCGAGTCGCGTGTGGTCCTCAGTGCAGCCTTTCAAGGGGTCACGGCCACACCCGAGGGAGGAGAATGCAGCGGTCGGGGCTGAAGGCCCATCAAAGGCG
Organism: Perognathus longimembris pacificus; assembly: GCF_023159225.1. NCBI lineage: Eukaryota > Metazoa > Chordata > Mammalia > Rodentia > Heteromyidae > Perognathus > Perognathus longimembris. Next base: position 2,298,322 of record NC_063162.1, on the reverse strand, counting down.
TGGGGACCGTGGGCTCTGGTGACAAATACCGGGCTCACATGGCTGACACTGGAGGAGGCACGTGGGACTGGCGGTGGGCCTTCCGCAGCGGGAGGTGCCGGGCGCGTGGACGAGGGGAGGAAGAACCGGGGCCCTCGGGGCCCCTGTGGGGTTGGGGCTGGTTCTGTCTCTCAGATGGGGCAGCCGGCCGGGCCCCCCGTGGCCGTCTGTGCTCAGGGGGAAGCGGGCCCCGTGAGGTGGAGCTGAAGAGGCCGTCGGCCCGCGGGGACACCTGGCTCCCCCGCGCAGGGCCGAGGCTGGGAGCTGGCGGTGGAGGCCGATCCCAGCTCTACCCTCGCCCCTCAGTGGCCCGAGGAAGCCCCGCCTTGCCGTGCGTAGCCCTCCGGGCTGTGGAGGGGTGCCGGGCTGTGGAGGGGTGCCGGGCTGCGTTGGGGTGCCGGGCTGTGGAGGGGTGCCGGGCTGCGTTGGGGTGCCGGGCTGTGGAGGGGTGCCGGGCTGCGTTGGGGTGCCGGGCTGTGGAGGGGTGCCGGGCTGTGTTGGGGTGCCGGGCTGTGGAGGGGTGCCGGGCTGTGTTGGGGTGCCGGGCTGTGGAGGGGTGCCGGGCTGTGTTGGGGTGCCGGGCTGTGGAGGGGTGCCGGGCTGTGTTGGGGTGCCGGGCTGTGGAGGGGTGCCTTCTGTGTTGGGGTGCCGGGCTGTGGAGGGGTGCAGGGCTGTATTGGGGTGCTGGGCTGTGTTGGGGTGCCGGGCTGTGGAGGGGTGCCAGGCTGTGTTGGGGTGCCGGGCTATGGAGGGGTGCCGGGCTGTGTTGGGGTGCCGGGCTGCGTTGGGGTGCCGGGCTGTGGAGGGGTGCCGGGCTGTGTTGGGGTGCTGGGCTGTGTTGGGGTGCCGGGCTGTGGAGGGGTGCCGGGCTGCGTTGGGGTGCCGGGCTGCGTTGGGGTGCCGGGCTGTGGAGGGGTGCTGGGCTGTGGAGGGTGCCGGGCTGCGTTGGGGTGCCGGGCTGTGTTGGGGTGCCGGGCTGCGTTGGGGTGCCGGGCTGCATTGGGCTGCCGGGCTATGGAGGGGTGCCGGGCTATGGAGGGGTGCCGGGCTGCGTTGGGGTGCCGGGCTGTGTTGGGGTGCCGGGCTGCGTTGGGGTGCCGGGCTGCGTTGGGCTGCCGGGCTATGGAGGGGTGCCGGGCTATGGAGGGGTGCCGGGCTGTGTTGGGGTGCCGGGCTGTGTTGGGGTGCCGGGCTGTGGAGGGGTGCCCGGCTGCGTTGGGGTGCCGGGCTGTGGAGGGGTGCCGGGCTGCGTTGGGGTGCCGGGCTGTGGAGGGGTGCCGGGCTGCGTTGGGGTGCCGGGCTGTGGAGGGGTGCCGGGCTGCGTTGGGGTGCCGGGCTGTGGAGGGGTGCCGGGCTGTGTTGGGGTGCCGGGCTGTGGAGGGGTGCCGGGCTGTGTTGGGGTGCCGGGCTGTGGAGGGGTGCCGGGCTGTGTTGGGGTGCCGGGCTGTGGAGGGGTGCCGGGCTGTGTTGGGGTGCCGGGCTGTGGAGGGGTGCCGGGCTGTGTTGGGGTGCCGGGCTGTGGAGGGGTGCCTTCTGTGTTGGGGTGCCGGGCTGTGGAGGGGTGCAGGGCTGTATTGGGGTGCTGGGCTGTGTTGGGGTGCCGGGCTGTGGAGGGGTGCCAGGCTGTGTTGGGGTGCCGGGCTATGGAGGGGTGCCGGGCTGTGTTGGGGTGCCGGGCTGTGTTGGGGTGCCGGGCTGCGTTGGGGTGCCGGGCTGTGGAGGGGTGCCGGGCTGTGTTGGGGTGCCGGGCTGTGTTGGGGTGCCGGGCTGTGGAGGGGTGCCGGGCTGCGTTGGGGTGCCGGGCTGCGTTGGGGTGCCGGGCTGTGGAGGGGTGCCGGGCTGTGGAGGGGTGCCGGGCTGCGTTGGGGTGCCGGGCTGCGTTGGGGTGCCGGGCTGCATTGGGCTGCCGGGCTATGGAGGGGTGCCGGGCTATGGAGGGGTGCCGGGCTGTGTTGGGGTGCCGGGCTGTGTTGGGGTGCCGGGCTGTGGAGGGGTGCCCGGCTGCGTTGGGGTGCCGGGCTGTGGAGGGGTGCCGGGCTGCGTTGTGGTGCCGGGCTGCGTTGTGGTGCCGGGCTGCGTTGGGGTGCCGGGCTGCGTTGGGGTGCCGGGCTGCGTTGGGGTGCCGGGCTGCGTTGGGGTGCCGGGCTGCGTTGGGGTGCCGGGCTGTGGAGGGGTGCCGGGCTGTGGAGGGGTGCCGGGCTGCGTTGGGGTGCCGGGCTGCGTTGGGGTGCCGGGCTGTGTTGGGGTGCCGGGCTGTGTTGGGGTGCCGGCAGGGCCTTCTGGAGCAGCACTGGGAGGCCCAGTCCATGCAGGTGGCACAGGTGCAAGACACACAGGGCCATGGAATTGCCTTCTTACGCACACAGTCGTGGAAGTCGTGCAAGGTTCGGGAAGATGTGTTTTGTTTTTAAATTGCAGAAGTAAGGCCCAGTCATTGTAGAAGCTTCCGGAACAGTGGGGTGGCTCTCTGTGATGGAGACTGGAAACCTGCTCATGCTCTGCCCCAGGAAGTTTTCTTTCACGATCTGCCTTTGTTCGTTTGCCCCCTCCCTGTCTGACGGTGGTCAGTCGCCGTCCTGCGCCCTCCCCCTCCCCCGGTTCTGACTGGGAGGAAGATGGGGCGCTCCGCTTTGGGCTGGGGTCGGACTTGGATTCAAGGAGAGAAAATCCTTGCAAGTTCAACAGCGGATTAGCGGCCTCAGAGTTAACCATCCGTCTGTGCTTCCCCTCTCCTGGGTATTACAGTAGGGGTGGACAGGCCGCCCCTGGGGACCTCCTGGGGGGCCAGCTGTGCTGTGGGGGTAGCAAGAGTCGCAGTGGACTCGTCAGTGGGAAAGGAGCTAGCGACAGCGGCACTGGGAGAATTCGGTGTTACTGGCTCGAGGGAGGGCGTCCAGGCTGGTGGAGGGTGGCCCCTTGGGAGCCCTCTGCACCCGGGGCCCCAGGAAGCCACCACCGTGCTGCAAGCGGGGGGCGGGTGGGGAAACGCCAGGCCAGGAGGTGTTTGTGAGGGGCGTGGGGACCCGAGGACGTGGGGAGAGCGTGGAAGCCCCTCTGCCAGCAGGGGAGCCATTATTCAGCACACGGGGCCTGGCCGGGGCCACCACAGGGTCAGGCAGGGAGGACCCCACGGGTGCAGCGTCACAAACTCCGCAGTGCCAAAGAAACTCAGTCCTACGAGATCGTGGCCGGAAGAGGCACACTCCAGGGAAGAGAAAGGGGGGGGGGGGAGACAGACAGACAGACAGACAGAGACAGAGAGGGAGGGGAGGCTGCTCACCAGGACAGGCTCAGTGTGGGAGGCAGACCGTCGTGCAGGTGACTTTCTAGAAGTCTCAGGATGTCCCCAAGGGGCCTGGCAGTCAGGGCAGAAGGAGGACAAGACAGCGACAGGGGAGGAGCGCAGCGCGGTTCCAGCCAGGCGGGGGACACACGCGTCCCTGGACAGGACAGCTGCCTTCAGCGGGGGGCCGGGGCGCAGCACACCCCACTCCTTACATGTGGAGGGCTTTACGGCTCCAGCTAGGCAAGCGGGCCTGGGGCCCAGCTGTCTCCCATCCCGCTGATTAACGGGGCGCTGTGTCCTGGGCTGTGTGGTTATTGGATTTACACTTTCTGCAGTGTTGTTTCTGTTGTATTATATCCTAATCAAATGGCCCCCGGCACCGCAACCCTTGGAAACGACTCTTCTAACTGTGGAAAATGTTCATGCATATTTCATCACTGCTTTTGTTTGAAATTATTCACATTTTTTAAAAATAGAAAGGTATGGCTGGGTAAAGAACCCCAAAGCAACGCGGCTTGAAGCCTTCGGGTCTGGCCGGCCTGCTTCGCCGCGAGGGCGCTGCTGTCCACCGGCCGCTGGGCTCAGCCGCTGGGCCCCCCACCCCCAGGCCCCAGCCGGGCCGCCAGCCCAGCCGCTCCCTCCTCAGATTCCTTGGTCCCCAGGCCCCACGGCTGCTCCGTGACTTGACACGCGTGCTGGTGTGTGGGTCTCGCACCGCCACGGGCGCAGAAATCCTCATCCAGATCGAGGAGTTCCGAACGCTCAACACGGGGGCTCACGAAGACGCTCTGGATGCTGCTTCTTTCTGAAGGCCTTGAGGTTGTGGGCTGCTCTCCCTTCCCGGAGCCCACTCGCCCCCAGGGGCGTCCAGGAGACCCCGTCTTCTTCTTGGGCTCGGCACAGGTGGTTTATGGTTACTTGCGGAGGGACGGGAGCACGCGCGGGTGTGCTGCCGGCTGCCGTGTGGTGTGGCGCCCGCTGGGTCAGTTTCTGTTGTGCTCCCTCCAGAGGCTCTGGGTGGGCCTGTCCTCGTCCCTTCAGGAGGTCCCAGTGTCTCCCGGCTCCGAGGTGCCTCCATCAACACAGGCCTTCCGTGCTGCCTTTTCCGGTCTTTTCAAAGGGCTGGGAGACTTAGGAAGGGTGACTCCAGCTTGGGAGCCTTCCCGGAATGACATCTGCACAGGCCCTTTGGTCCAGTGAGGCCACGGTCCCAGCTCTGGGGTTAGGAGGCAGACGGGAGTTTCAGGGCGACCCATTGGGATGCGGCCCCCTGCGTGGGGAGGAAGCCTGTGCGGCGCGTGCTCTCGCTGGGGGCCGGGGGGCCTAGCGGTGGGATAGGACCCAGGCTGGGAGACCATCGGGCTGAGCGTGTGTGCCGTGGCCAGGGAGAGGCTTGAGTTCGTGGCCCGGGTGCAGGCGGAGGGGCTGTCGGGAGACGCTCGCGGCACAGGAGCGGCGATGTCTGCGGGCGTCCTGGCGCGCACGCCCTGCGGTCTGGAGGCCCCGGCGTCTTGGGTGTGGGCGTCTTGGGTGCGGAGGGCGTCCAGGTGTCCCCGGCGCGGGTGCTCTGCGGCGTGGAGGAGGCTGTGTGGTGTGAAGATGAGTGATCAGAATGCAGATGCTGGGCATCGTGTTCCTGTGAGAGATGGAGGAAGACGTTTCCATGGGTCCTGGTGCCGCCTGCAGCCCCGGGCCCGGGCCGCACACTGGGGAGACGGGGCCAGTACTTTGCCTTCTCCACCGCGGGGCTGGGGCTTCCCCAGCTGCCATCAATCTACTGGGTTGTATTACTAAAGACTTTTACGCTGCCTATTACTATAGCAGTTAGGAACTTAATTGGCAAAATTAAGGACCTGTGCTTGAGATCTTAGTGTGAATGTGCACTGATGGGCTGAGATGAGCCGTCCTGTTGGGACGTCTGGCGTGGCCCTAGCGTTTCTGTCTGAATGTGACCCCAAATTTGGAGGAAGCCATAGGAGCACTGTGCCCCGGTCCCTTGGGGAGGGTGGGACCCTTGGGAATGATGGGCGGGGCTCCTGGGATGTGGACCAATGGAAGGAGGAAAGAGGAGGGAGAGAGGAGAGGGAGTTACCTGGCATTGTCACACACAGCATTAGCAGCCTTGGCGTAGCACCCCACCGGGGGTATCAACCGGGAGGCTCCCCAGGGAATGAGTGGGGTAAGTCCTCTTCCCCGAGCACAATACCAGAACCTTGCAAACAGTAGCACATTCCCTGGAATGAATTAGTTCAAATGAAACACGTTTGATCTGTGGCATGGTATATCTGACACTGGAAAAAAAGTTAATCGTGTGGGAAAAGCTCATAAAAGGCAAAGTTCTAAAAGGTGTCAAACAAGCAGACACAGTTCATCTCATTTTGGTTCAAGATGAGAACCAGTAATGGTGTCTCTGAAAGTGCCTCTAGGGCCATCCAGGAGGGGGTGAGTGTCTGGAAGGCAGCTGTTTCTGGAAGTATTTTTTGTACACCACACTGGGGTGGCCCCAGCTCTTCTTCTGGGGACCCTGCCTCTGGGGCTCTCACAACCCCAACGGGCTGAGGTCTTGCTTATTAACCAGTGTCCCTGTCGTCGCTCTCATCTGTTCTTTTCCCCATGTCTGGTCTCTCTCCTGCTCACCTGCCTGCCTTTTTGTGTTGTCCTGATCCTGGGGATTGAACTCAGGGCTTGGGTGCTGTCCGTAAGCTTTTGTGCTCAAGGTTGGTGGCCTACCCCTTGAGCCACACCTTCACTTCTGGCTTTTTGCTGGTTAACTGGTTTTAAGAGTCTCAGAAACTTTTCTGCCTGGGTTAGTTTCAAACTGTGATCCTCAGATTTCTGCCTCCCGAGTAGCTAGGATTACATGCTTGAGCCACCGATGCCTGGCTTCTTTCCTTTTTCCATTGTGGTAAAGTACATAGAACATAAAACGTTCAGCCATGTTCATTTCTCAGTGTGCAGCTTATGCACCAACCCTGCAGGGTGGTCACTGTAATACCCAGCAGGGTAGGAAGTCCCACCCCATGCTGGTGTCACTGCCAGGTGGATGGGATGGCAGGAGGGGGCGTGGCATTAGGGAGGGTCGGACTGGGCTGCTGGAGCAGCAGGACTTGGGGAGGGGCAGCCTAGGAAGCCCTGCCCCATGCTGGTATTACTGCCATGGTGGCACTTCCAAGTGGTCTGGGCTGCGGGAGGGGGCGGGGAGCCAGAAGGCCAGAATGTGTGTGTGTGTGTGTGTGTGTGTGTGTGTGTGTGTGTGTGTGTGTGTATAGATAGATATAGATATAGGCTGCCTGTGTGAAGGGAAAGGGAGGAGGAGGAGGAGGAGGGGGAGGAGAGACAGGAGACTGAAGCTCCTGGCTGCTGGCTGAGTGGAGCTGAGCAACGGGGAAGCCTGAGGCCTGTGGGGGAGTCCAAAGCCTGAGGCCTGTGGAGAGGCCTGAGGAGAGGCGAGGGCTGCAGGAAGGAGGAGTGGAAAGAAGCTTGTTCCTTCCTCTGGAGGTTTGGAGGTTGAGGATGTTGGAGGTTAAGGAGTGAAGGTTTGGAGGTCAGAGCTGGTCTGGATTCTGGGTTCTGGGTAATTAGCCCAGGACAAGGCAGTCGCAGGACAGTGTTTGGAGGTGGAGGCTGTTCTGTGTTTTTTTTTTAATGTTTTTTTTTTTTTTATTTTGCCAGTCCTGGGGCTTGAACTCAGGGCCTGAGCACTGTCCCTAGCTTCCTTTTGCTCAAGGCTAGCACTCTGCCACTTGAGCCACAGCGCCACTCCTGGCCATTTTCTGTATATGTGGTGCTGGGGAATCGAACCCAGGGCTTCAGGTATATGAGGCGAGCACTCTTGCCACTAGGCCATATCCCCAGCCCGTGGAGGCTGTTCTGGTTCCGGGTTTTAGGCTGTAAATAAAGCTCCTTTGTAAATAAAACCCCATTCTCCCTTTAGCTGTGCCTCAGTGGATTTTTCTCGCTCTCAGGTCATTACAGTCATTACTACAATCCAAAGCTTTACCAAACTAAACTGTCTCCACCAGCGATTGATTCTCAGTGCCTTCCCCGGCTCCCAGCCCCGGGTCCTGCTTCCCATCTCCATGAATTCACGACTCCAGGGACCTCACAGAGCTGGAGTCGCACAGAATTTCCCCTTCCCTGAGGTCCATCAGCGTTGTGTCATGTATTGGAATTTTACCACCTTTGCAGGGCCGAGTGTTTCGATGGACCACTGTCCCGAGTCCTGGGTGCACACGGAATGCCAGCCAACCCTCACATCAGCCACGAGTCAGTCCCGTGTCCTTTCTGCTCTGCACAGACAAGGACTCCAAGGCTCAGAGAAGGCGGTTTCTTGTTTGAGGCTGCACGGCTTGCCGACATCCAGGTCCATGGAGTCCAGTCTCTAAAGTGAGGCTGGTCACTCGACATACAACCTTCAGGTCAGTCTCATGGACGTTTTGAGGGTTCATATTCACACAAAGTGGCTTGGGAGAGGGAGTGGAATAGAGAGCGGCCCAAGACTGAGGGCGGGGGACAAGTGTTATTCAAGGGCCTCAGCCCGAGACCAGGGCTCACCTGCCATCCCTGGGCCCCCAGCGTTTGTTAGGCCGCTCATGAGCTTCCCCTGTGCTATGGCGCAGATCCGCAGTGGAGGAGGAAGGGGGAGGGGGGAGGGGGAGGGCTTCAGCGGGGTTTCCACCGCCAGTCTGAGGCTCAGGCACAGGAGCTGCTCTCTGGCAGTATGTGACGGGGACGCTTCCCGGGGCCTGGGGGGTGGCCTGCTGTCCGCGTCCCGCCAGGCCCTCACTGCTGCCGGCCACCCCCAGCAGAGCCCGTGGCGATGGCGTGTTCCCGGTGGCTCTGCGTGGCTCTTGGCCTTGCTGCCCTGAATGTGTGGCAGAAGCATGTGGGGTTAAAGGTTCTGCCCCAGAGCTGGCTGCGCGGCCTGGCTCCGCCACCTGTCCGGATGTTCTGAGAGTGGAATCAGGTGGCGTGTGCTCTCTGGCCTGGCGTCTTCTCCTTGGGTTCATGCACACGGTGCCAGGGATCTGTAGCTTGATCTTCAGCTCCAGGTAGCATCCCTGGTGGGCTGTTTGTCTGTCCACCTTCCAAAGGCACCGGGGTTGCCAACAAGCTTTTGGTGAGTGCACACACCCTGTACGGGGCTTCTGTGTTAGTGCTTTGGGGTGCTAAGTGCCCTGGAGCCCAGGTCTGGAGCACCGGTGTGGTGGCGGAAGGTCTGAAGCAGACAAGAAGGAAGACGGGCTGGAGGGGGCTGGGTCCTCTAGGGCAGCCTGGAAGGCCTCTTCCCTGGGCTCACCCTCATGGGGAGCAGAGCGCATGCAGAGCGTGGGGAGCTCGGGGCTGTGGCTGGGGGGCAGCCAGGAGGGCGGGGTGCAGGGGAGTCCGGAGGAGGTGGGGACCAGGCACAATGAAGCCGCCTTTGGGAGGAGCGGGAGTGAGCAGCGCCATCCGGAGGGACCCAGGATTGCGGGGGAGGGACCGTGCTTTCTGACAGCTCCAAGTACAGGTGCGGAGGCTGACTTGGTGCGTGATCAGCCTGCCGGAGCCACAACAGCCAAATCCTACGAACAGCTAGCCATCACTTTCTCATTCCTCAGCCTCCCCTTGGCGGCCGTGTGGGTTTCCGTGAGGGCTGGCGGTCGTGTCCTCCGGGTCGCGTCCTCCCTCTGTGTGTGTCTGTGTGGCCACCGCCACGACCTTGTTTAACCGTGACCACTGCTTTACAGCGTCCGACTCCAAACGCAGTCACGCTCTGCGGGCTGGAGTTCTGTGGGACACAGGTAGGCCCTTAGCGCCGGCGCAGCGGGGGTCTAAGCGCAGGAGCTCCGGGCCTGGCGGTGGTGCACGGGCCTGAGGCTGAGGTAGCACGTACGGCTGCAGGCCGGGGTGGTTCTAATGGGACGGAAGCCACCGGGCTCCCCCGTGGCCACCGGGCCCCCTCTGGTCCTGCCTTGCCAGGTGGGATGACTGTCAGGAGAAGAGGCGGGCCCAAGGGCGAGTCCTCGAGTTTCTCTGTCACAGAGTGAGGCACGATTCCCACCCCCTTCTGGGCAGCTGTGGGATGTCGTGGCTGATAGGCAAGGGAGCAGGCCGACTTCAGAGAGGACCGAGGCAGGACTGCTGGGGAGCCCGTACCTCCAGATTAGGAGAGAGTCCCCTACATTTTATGGCCGATTCGCTGTGTGGCGGTAAACAGGATTCCTGCCTTCCCCAGCCCCCAGCAGGGAAGTGAGATTTCTCTGTGCTGTGTTCATCTTGGCTACCTGGGTCACAGAAGACATGATGTGTGGTCACTTATAGGTGGTTGATTCTCTTTCTTTCCCCACCAATTTATGGGCCCAGTGTTGCATGAGCAGCCTCAGCCCATGTTTGGAAATGGCACATTTTTCAGAAGAAAAGCACGCTAATCAAACCTAACGAATGGTCTCCGATACGTACTTGTGAGCTTCAGAATTCAGTTTTGCTAACTGTCTTCTTTGCAAGTTGTGATTTTTCTCCAGAAGTTTGTCAAATGATCTCACGATCTTCAGATAAATGAAACTATCAGTGTATGGACTTCGAAGTGTAATTAAAAAAAAAGTTCATGGAGGGAAGTTTGATTAAATGGACTTTTATGGCTCTGGTTTTCTCAACAAGAGAAGTTAATTACAGGCAAGAGATGTTTGCCCCTTTCTCTAGCCACAGCCTCCTTCAGAAGTAGTTCACTGAGACTGGAAATGTGAGCCGTGCGTTTATTCGTTATGCAAATAAAGCATATGAAATATACCATCAAGCACTTTAAATAGTCAGCCAAACTTATCTTTTTTATTATTAGATCAGGAAACTTAAATATAGTTACTCTTTATTGGTTTAATTAACATACTGAAAATATGATTTGGCGTAAAAGTTATTCTTTTCTCATCAAAGCTTGAACAGAGCAACTGTTTTGTGGGATTTGAAATTCTATTCTTTAAGGTAAATGGCTGTGTTTTCTATTAATGCCCTCGTTATTTATTTAGGCCCAGACAGGAAGGCAGTCGTGGGATGAAAGCATTCATTTAGAGGCCGGTGGTGATTTTCCGTTTGTTTGATTCTGAACTCATATTGCCACACTAAGAAGGTAATTTCATTCTTTTTGTTTTGACAGAAACCTCCAAAGCAAATTACCGCTGGACGTCTCTGCTTTTGAAAGGTGCAATAATACTTTCATGGCCTCGGCTAAAGGGAGGCCTGTACTTGGGTGGCCGGCCCTGGAGAGAGAGAGGCAGGGCTTGGCCACAGTGGATCACTTCCAAGAGCGGCATGGGGAGGTAGGTGTGTGTGTGTGGGGGTAGGTAAGTGTGTGTGTGTGGGGGGGTAGGTAGGAGTGTGTGTGTGGTAGACAGGGGTGTGTGTGGGGGTGGGTAGGTGTAGGGGGGTAGGTAGGTGTGTGTGGTGGGGGGTAGGTGGGTGGGAGGGTGGGGTAGGTAGGTGTAGGTGGGTAGGTGTGTGTGGGATGGGTAGGTAGGAGTGTGTGTGGTGGGGGGTAGGTGGGGGGAGGGTGGGGTAGGTAGGTGTAGGTGGGTAGGTGTATACGGGGTAGGTGGGTAGGTAGGAGTGTGTGTGGTGGGGGGGTAGGTGTGTGTGTGGGGGTGGGTAGGTGTAGGGGGTAGGTAGGTGTAGGTGGGTAGGTGTGTGTGGGGTGGGTAGGCAGGAGTGTGTGATGGTGGGGGTAGGTGGGGGGAGGGTGGGGTAGGTAGGTGTAGGTGGGTAGGTGTGTGTGGGGTGGGTAGGCAGGAGTGTGTGGTGGTGGTGGTAGGTGGGGGGAGGGTAGGGTAGGTAGGTGTAGGTGGGTAGGTGTATACGGGGTAGGTGGGTAGGTAGGTGTGTGTGGGGTGGGGGGTAGGTGGGGGGAGGGTGGGGTAGGTGGGTGTAGGTGGGTGGGTGTATACGGGGTAGGTGGGTAGGTAGGAGTGTGTGTGGTGGGGGGGTAGGTGTGTGTGTGGTGGGGGGTAGGTGGGGGGAGGGTGGGGTAGGTGGGTGTAGGTGGGTAGGTGTGTGTGTGGTGGTGGTAGGTGGGGGGAGGGTGGGGTAGGTGGGTGTAGGTGGGTGGGTGTATACGGGGTAGGTGGGTAGGTAGGAGTGTGTGTGGTGGGGGGGTAGGTGTGTGTGGGGTGGGGGGTAGGTGGGGGGAGGGTGGGGTAGGTGGGTGTAGGTGGGTGGGTGTATACGGGGTAGGTGGGTAGGTAGGAGTGTGTGTGGTGGGGGGGTAGGTGTGTGTGTGGTGGTGGTAGGTGGGGGGAGGGTGGGGTAGGTAGGTGTAGGTGGGTAGGTGTATACGGGGTAGGTGGGTAGGTAGGTGTGTGTGGGGTGGGGGGTAGGTGGGGGGAGGGTGGGGTAGGTAGGTGTAGGTGGGTGGGTGTATACGGGGTAGGTGGGTAGGCAGGAGTGTGTGGGGTGGGGGGTAGGTGGGGGGAGGGTGGGGTAGGTAGGTGTAGGTGGGTAGGTGTATACGGGGTAGGTGGGTAGGTAGGTGTGTGTGGGGTGGGGGGTAGGTGGGGGGAGGGTGGGGTAGGTGGGTGTAGGTGGGTGGGTGTATACGGGGTAGGTGGGTAGGTAGGAGTGTGTGTGGGGTGGGTAGGTAGGTGTGTGTGGGGTGGGGGGTAGGTGGGGGGAGGGTGGGGTAGGTAGGTGTAGGTGGGTAGGTGTATATGGGGTAGGTGGGTAGGTAGGTGTGTGTGGGGTGGGGGGTAGGTGGGGGGAGGGTGGGGTAGGTGGGTGTAGGTGGGTGGGTGTATACGGGGTAGGTGGGTAGGCAGGAGTGTGTGGTGGTCGGAGTGTGGGGAGAGGTCGTAGATGGGCGCCCCCCGCCCCCCCTCTTCGGGAGCGGCCCCCAGCGCCGTCCAGCGGGCCATCACGGCCGGGCTGACCTCGGTGCGGAGCGCAGGTGCTCAGGGCAGGTCGGTGGCGCCCAGGAGGGGGAGTGGGGGCCCGCGGGGCGCAGTGAGCTCTGGGGTACACCCACACGCCGGGGAGCTTACCCCGTGGGCGCTCCGGGGACAGGGACGCGGACGCCCTCACTCCTACGGCGTGGCGAGCTTCCGGTTCAGGGGAGTCTGCTTTGGACTTCCGTTGGGGAGCAGGAGGACGGGCAGGGCGTCTGCCCGCCCCTTCCGGTTCAGGGGAGTCTGCTTTGGACTTCCGTTGGGGAGCAGGAGGACGGGCAGGGCGTCTGCCCGCCCCTTCCGGTTCAGGGGAGTCTGCTTTGGACTTCCGTTGGGGAGCAGGAGGACGGGCAGGGCGTCTGCCCGCCCCTTCCGGTTCAGGGGAGTCTGCTTTGGACTTCCGTTGGGGAGCAGGAGGACGGGCAGGGCGTCCGCCCGCCCCTTCCGGTTCAGGGGAGTCTGCTTTGGACTTCCGTTGGGGAGCAGGAGGACGGGCAGGGCGTCCGCCCGCCCCTTCCGGTTCAGGGGAGTCTGCTTTGGACTTCCGTTGGGGAGCAGGAGGACGGGCAGGGCGTCCGCCCGCCCCTTCCGGTTCAGGGGAGTCTGCTTTGGACTTCCGTTGGGGAGCAGGAGGACGGGCAGGGCGTCCGCCCGCCCCTTCCGGTTCAGGGGAGTCTGCTTTGGACTTCCGTTGGGGAGCAGGAGGACCGGCAGGGCGTCCGCCCGGCCCCTTCCCCAGCATGGCGCACCACTCCTATTTGCCCATTTCTGTGGCAGGGAATGTGCCAGAACGTCCTTGTGGTCTGGCCCCTGGACTCATTTCCACGCGCCTCACTGTCTGGTTTCCACACGTCCTCTCTGCAGCCTTGCACTCTGGGTCCTGTTTTCTACTGTGTTGCACACTGAGGTCCTCTTTTCAATGAATCTGAAGTTCGCTCGCACCTGCGGCTCACAGGTCGTCAGTCAAAGCACACAGGCATTCATTCCCCCCTTTGTCAGAGGCTGGTCCTAGTGAAGCTGAGGAGAGGCCGATGGGTTTCCTTCTCCCCACTGGTTCCTCCCGGGGCAGCCACTGTGGGTTGGGTTTCTGGTACTGCAGCTGTGGTTGTTTGTACAGAGGTGGCCAGGGGGCCTTTGTGGCAAAGTCAGCTGTGTCCCCTGCATCCTCACAGGACTGGAGTTGGCCATGCCACCGCCTCCCACACTAGCAGTTCCCATGGTAGCTGCTCAGCACTCCGGGGGAAACACTGGAGTCTTCAGTGGACATGACCTTGGGGAAGGCCAGTGCACGCACTGAATGAGTCCCCCAGGTTCACACATCCAGTGGTATTGAGGGGACGGCGTTGGGAAGCAGTGTGGTCAGGAAGCTGGCACCTCTGTGGTAGGATTTAAGTCTCCACAGGGGGGACCCCTTCTACCATGTCAGGTCACTGGAAGGGCCACCCTCTTTGAACTGTCCCTGCTGGGGCGGTGGGAAGTTACCTTGGAGATCCCCGAAAGACCTTTTTGACCACTGAGATTGCAGTGCCAGTTATGGCGGGCTGACGAAGAGAAGAGCCCACGCTTCTCCTAGAGAGCATCTGGTCAGAGAGCAAAATCAGAAGGCTCAGGAAATCCCGAGCCTCTGCGAGGCCGCACGGAAGGCACTGTGCCCTCACTAGGCACGAGGGCAAGCGAGCTAGCGCCTGCAGTGGGCCAAGGAGTGAGTGAAACATACCAGAAAAACACACAAGCCAGAGAAGACAGGCGCGCTGAGATTTGGAGTGGCGATCGTCAGAGCCTGGGCTAGGCACATTAGCAAGAGGCAGAAGGCTGGGTGGAGCTAGACTGCACCTGGCCCCTGCATGAAAAGACACAATGTTAACAAAAGCACAAGAACTCAAACCACATGAAGACTTGGGTGGAGTAGCAGCGAATTCTTGGCTGTTCATCGGCGGTGGTCGCTAGTCTTCCTTTGTCCCTCACACTGCACTGGGACCTTGCACCTCCAGGCATCAGCCACTGGAGCAGCAGGAGGTCTGGGGGTGCAGGGGGCTTCCTGAATGGCTGCTGCCCCGGCCGGCCCGCGGCACGCCAGGCTCTGCGCTGCAGACAGGGAGAAAGTGTCTGAAAGCATAGGTCCCGGCCATCCCAGAGGACCATGCGGAGATCATCACAGGCAGGAGAAGAAGGTTCCTAAGGAGGTTTATTAGTGGGGCCATAGTTCCCACGGGAGAGGGAGCTACATGGCGTCTGCACCCTATCCAGGTGGCAGCTTCTCTGTCTGGGGTGAAGGGGAAGTAGGTAGGTAGTGAGTAGGAGTGGCTCCTTAGGTATGGGTGGATCTGGGGGCTAGTGGGAGGAGCTGAGGACCTGAGGCAGGGGAAATGCTAACAGTGTCCTCTCCTAGTTTTCCAGGTAGGACATGGAGGCCTCCATTTTAGTGGAAGCAGTCAGCTGATGTAAGCCTCGCGCCTCTGCTGGTGGGCCGGGGGCTGCCCATTCTGCCTCCGTGTGCGGACTGTGGCCCGCCCTTGGGCTGGGGGCGGCGGTGTGGATTCTGCTCAGGTTGCAGCACATTTTGGAGCCTTATAAATATAAGATCGGTACAAATCAGCTTTTCTGCACAAACTGTTTTCTTTCCACGGCGCTGTTCTGTATTCAAGGTGTCAGCAAATCTTCTCTCATTTGATGTTCGTGTGTATTTTTTTCCCCTGGTGGCTGGAAGCCACCTGCAACCCCTCTGGCCCCGGCTTTTCACGTGCTTCTTCTCCAGGTGGAGTGGGAAGCCCGCTCCTCATGCACGTGTGTTTCCAACGCACAGACAAGAGCTCTTAAAATCAACAGCACGCCGGAGATGGCTTGTTGCAGAATGTCTCCGGGAACACGGCCTGCGCATATGAATGTGGCGACTCCAGCTGGACTTGCTGGGTCTTTCAAACCCCTCTACCGCGGCAGGCCGGGGTGGCTCCATCCCAGCGGGGCGGCAGAGCGGCTGGGGCCCCTCCCAGGGGCCCGTTTCCCAGGAGGACCCAGGGGAGCCTTTCAGAGATAGGATGGGGGCCCAGCCCAGTGGCAGCCTCGGTGCAGGTCTGGACTTTGGAGAGGAGTACGTGAGCTGCTGGGGGGGGGTACGGGGA
Organism: Perognathus longimembris pacificus; assembly: GCF_023159225.1. Taxonomy (NCBI): domain Eukaryota; kingdom Metazoa; phylum Chordata; class Mammalia; order Rodentia; family Heteromyidae; genus Perognathus; species Perognathus longimembris. Next base: position 2,282,972 of record NC_063162.1, on the reverse strand, counting down.
GGGCGCGGCCCCCCATGGTCGTTAGGTCCCCCCAGTTCACCCCTTTGTGAACCTGAATAGAGCCTGGTTCTCAGGGGGGTGGGAGGAGGAGGTGGGCTGGCAGGAAGGCGGGGTCGAGGAATAAGCTGAGTAGCACCGCCCAGGGCAGACTATCGAGCAGGGGACCTGGCTGAAGGCCCCGCCGAGGCTGCGCCCCCGGGGACGGCCACCCGTTGCCAGCCTCAGTGGCTCAGGCTGTGTAGAAGAGAGGCAGCAAGACGTGGAGCGGAAGCGAACGCACGCGCACCGCGTGACACCGTTCCTTCCCGAGCCTGTGCCGGTGCTGTTGTGTCTTCGTGCTTGTGTTTCTGTCGTATGGTCACGTCCTCTGAGTACCAGCTGCAGGATTGCGGTGACAAGCTGGGTGGGTATTTGTAGCCGCCTGAAGTACCACAAGGTGAGCTATTTTAGGACTTGAGGATGACGTTTTGATTTTATGGTGGGTCATTTCAAGTAAACGGAAATCAAACGTGGAGAAAGCATGGTGGGTGAATGTTTGCTTGCTTTCCCAGCCCTCTCACAGCAATGGGGAGACCGGAAAACATCCCACAGAATCAGCCTGGAAGGAGAGGACCCAGAGCGGCCCCACCCGGAAGGGACCCAGCGCTGCGGCCGGCCGAAGCTTCTGGAAGTCACAGTGGAAGGTTGGGCTCAGCTGGGGACTTGGTGCCTGGGCTCCTCTGTGTCTCTGGTAAGAATGTGCACCTCTGACCCCCTCAGTGACCTCAGGCCCCTCCCTTCCTGTGGGAAGGAGGCTCCCCCTGGGCCCCTCAGTGACCACCTGCTGGGCTTCCTGGTGGGGGTTGCGGCTCTGTACTGGGCGGTGTGGTCACTTTCTGCTGCAGTGCGGGGCTGGCAGGGGAAATACCAGGCACCTTTGCTGTCAGTGCACCCATGGGGACGAGGCCTGGACCGGAAGCCCAGACCCTGACTAAACCCCCAGAGCCCCTGCAGGAGGAGGAACGGCGTACGGGGTTGGGAGGGAGGAGCAGACAAGCAGAGCGCTAATCGTTGTGATCCAGCGGCGTGGCCCGGCGCCTGCTTGGCGGGGCTCTGGGGTCACCGCGGGAGCTGCCGCGGTTAGCAGGGCTGGGGCCTCCCGTGACCAGCTGTGGGGGAGCTCCGACTCTGTCCCGGTGATGGCAATGCAGATGAGTGGCGTCGGGGTCTTTACCTCCGCTACTCTGATTTATATTCATTTCCACTTTGCACCGGAGATCTTGGCGCCGTGGTGTAGTAGCTCTGCCATCGCGCGTGCCGAAGCCTGCGGGGGGAGCCGAGCCTCTGAGAGGCGGGAACGGCAGCCTCCGTGGCAAACTCGGCTCCTCTCCCAGGCTTCTTTGCCCAGAGGCTGGAGAAACTCCATTTCTGGCCTGCAAACGTCTTGCAGCCTCAGTTCCTTAGTCAGGGTTCTGCTACTGGAACCAAACGCCAGAGAGAATCCACCTAAGAAGAGAAAAGACCCGTCGGGGCCCGCGGGTCCGGGGATTCCGGTCGGGGCTGCCGGGCGGGCCGGCTGCTCAGGCCTGTGTTGACGGTGGGGGGGGGGGCTCGCTGGAGTGCGCTGCTCACCGCTGGGGTCTGGAGGGAAGTGAGGGCGGTCCTCCCGCATCCCAGCTCCCCATGACCCACCTCCCCCCACCGGGCCTGTGTCACCTCCGTTCTGACAGCTCGTACCTTTCACTTAGTTTTACAACCATATCCTCATTTACAATGTTAAGAATATATGTAAATAATTACATACAGGGTCACAGAATGCAAAACCCCAGCTTGGAAGGTAGTTTCTTTTGGCTCCTGTAATAAATGGCCATAAATTGGGTTATATGAGATAATATAATTTTATTCTCTTGTCGTTCCCAAGGCTAGAAATCTGAAGTCAGAGTGTGGTCAGGACAAAGGCAGGACCTTCCTGCCTCTTCCCAGGTATTCATTGGCTTATGACTGTGTCACTCAAATCTCTGGCTCCGTGATCATGTGACTTTCTTCATTGGGTATCCGTATTCCCCCGTCTCCGTCTCATGATAACATCCCCAGATTGCTGGGTTTGGGGGACACCCTACTCCAGTGTGACCTCATCTTAACTTGCTTGTAACGGCACAGATGCTGTCTCTGAGCCGAGTCACATCTATAGGCACCGAGGGTCAGGATTCCGTGCATCTCTCTGGGGACACGGCTCTTCTTCCCACAGAGCAGAAGCTCCGTTCCCCGCAGGCTCAGGTGACGGTGTCTGACCGTCCGGGCGTGGCGGGCTCGCGCTCCTCTGCCTGGGAGGCGTCTCGTCACAAGTCCCCAGGGACTCTCGTGGTGCACCTTGCTGGGGGCAGTGCTGGTTGAAGGGAGATGCCATGGCTGTGTGGCCCTGGGTCTGCACGGTGCTTCCGTTCTGGTCTCGCCTGGACCCGAGAGAGGGGTAGCATCCTCTGTTCTTCAGTCCCTCTGTGGGTGGCTCCTGTCCTCCCCGGCCGTCCTCCGGGACTGAGCTCCTGCCTCCTGTCGTCCGTGGCAGCCGTCGGAGCGGCTGTCTGCCTGTGCTCCTCGTGCCGGGGCTGGGGGGCCTCGGGAGGTCTCTGAGGGCAAATCAGCCCCGTTGTGGGCTCAGAAGTGGGCGTCGCGGTTGGTGCGTGCCCGGCTGTAAGCTGTGAACGGTCGCTCCCGCGGGGCTGGGCCCGCGCCTCCCTTGTCCTGAAGGACAGTGCCCATTCGGGAGCTCCTGTCGTCCTATCTAGCCACACTCGGGAAAGAGCTTCCGGGATGAACGGAATGTTTGCTCATCCCCGGAGGAACGCCACCGTGCAGAAGGGGAACCTGGGCAGGTGTGCCGCAGCAATGACAATCGTCTTTTGGTCAGGATTTTTGTGTCTTAAAAAAATTGATGTTTCAACAAATAGGTTGACTGACCTTCTTACGAAAACTCCAGGCAAAGCATCCCCTGACAGTCTCACGTCTGTGTCCTGCTCCGTCCTAAAACCAAGAGAGTAATTTGTTTTCACTTCCTATGAAAAAGCTTCCTGGAATGGGACTGCATTAAAGGGAGCGATGTTAGCAAGCTAATGGGCCACTCTAAGATAAGAGCCCTGTGCTCTGCTGGAAGATTTAATATGATTTTTATCTCCTTTATGGATGCTGTCAAATGCAGCTAAAGGGACTCAGGTGCTCCAACAACAGGACTGGCTACTCCGAGAACTGTTTGGTCACGGAAATACTGTTTGATATTGGAGCATCAGACGTCTCCCGCTCCATCATCCAAAATTGATTCCAGTCAGAATTGGGAACTGGTCGACCAATGATTGACAGCCTCTTGGGGGTCTTCAGGGCCGACAAGCCCATCCTTTAAGAACTGATTCAGCTGTCAGTGTGTGAGTGTGTGTGTGTGTGTGTGTGTGTTAGAGTAGTGCCTGCTGTCCACTATGGTTCGGGGGGGGCACTGAAGGACTTCTGTGAATAAACACAGAAGTATTTCCACATTCTATGATCCCGAGAGAGCCCTCGGCAGAGGCTGGCCGTGGGTCCGCTGGCTTTACAAAGCTCCGTGTCGGGCCCATCCCAGCCAGAGACCCAGTGTTCTAACCACGGAGCTGTTGGATGCAGACAAGGACTGGACAGATGCTAGGGAGGCAGGTTCTGCCCAACTGTAAAATAATAAGAAAGTTTTGCAGGTTTTACTCTCCCAAAGGCCATTTCCTCTTTTTTTTTTTTTAGTGTAAGATTCTTCCACAACCCCCCCCCCCAAGAAAATCCCCCCAACCTTCTAAACGTAGCTTTGTAAAAATTGCTTGTTCAGAACTTTACAAGCTACAAAATGTATTATTGCAATCTGTAGTTATATAATAAACAGGCATGGAACTATGTAACAATTCCCAGTATGAAATAATCATAAAATCCAATATTACTTTTCCCAGCATAGCCTATATTTTTTAATAAACTGTCACTTCTTCTGTACTCGGCAAACCCGGTTTCCTTTGCAGCCCGAGTTTGGTGCCTTGTGTTGTCTTGAAATAACAAGCCAGTACCGCGTCTCATCTTCCCCAGTAAATTGCCCAGGGATTTGCAACAAAAAACAAGTTCACTTTTCAGTCAGCCTGAACTTTCCAGCACTGTCCAAATACTAACTGCTTCTGGGAGGCATGCGCGGCTGGGCCTGGCCGGTCCTGCAGGCTCCTGGTCCCTGCCTGGCGGTGGCTGTGCCCCCACGGCAGGTTCCCACCCTGACGCTGGGTCTCGGGACAGGGCTGGGCGGCCCCACGCGTGGCCTTTCCTGCCTCTTACATTTTCACACCGAGGTAGAACTCAGGCCTGTGGTGGAAAGGAGGCCTGGAAGGCTTTCCTGAGATGCCTGTGGCAAGAACGGGGTTCAGCCTTGGAGAATGAGCTCTCCTCACCCCCGAGCCGCCCCTTCCCTCCAGGCCCTCTGAACCCCATGCCAGCGCTGACAGTGGGGTGGCGACCCAGGCAGCCTGCAGGGGTGGGCAGGCACCTTCCCCTGGGGCTGGCAGTTGAGAGTGGAGACTTGATCTCCTTTCCCATGTCCATGTGGAAACGTTTGCTTTGCTCAGCCTAGGGATGTTCATTTGTTAAGAACTTCCCTGTGGCTGCTGCAGGAATGACGGTGGAGGGAATAGCTCAGACCTGCCCTCCTGGGAGCCTGCGGTGCCCCTGGCCTGGGCGGGAGGCGGTGCCCCTGGCCTGGGCGGGAGGCGGGGCCTGGAGCCTGCGGTGCCCCTGGCCTGGGCCTGGGCGGGAGGCGGGGCCTGGAGCCTGTGGTGCCCCTGGCCTGGGCGGGAGGCGGGGCCTGGAGCCTGCGGTGCCCCTGGGCCTGGGCGGGAGGCGGGGCCTGGAGCCTGTGGTGCCCCTGGCCTGGGCCTGGGCTGGAGGCGGGGCCTGGAGCCTGCGGTGCCCCTGGCCTGGGCCTGGGCTGGAGGCGGGGCCTGGAGCCTGCGGTGCCCCTGGGCCTGGGCGGGAGGCGGGGCCTGGAGCCTGTGGTGCCCCTGGCCTGGGCCTGGGCGGGAGGCGGGGCCTGGAGCCTGCAGTGCCCCTGGCCTGGGCCTGGGCGGGAGGCGGGGCCTGGAGCCTGCGGTGCCCCTGGGCCTGGGCGGGAGGCGGGGCCTGGAGCCTGTGGTGCCCCTGGCCTGGGCCTGGGCGGGAGGCGTGGCCTGGAGCCTGCAGTGCCCCTGGCCTGGGCCTGGGCGGGAGGCGGGGCCTGGAGCCTGCGGTGCCCCTGGCCTGGGCCTGGGCTGGAGGCGGGGCCTGGAGCCTGCGGTGCCCCTGGGCCTGGGCGGGAGGCGGGGCCTGGAGCCTGCGGTGCCCCTGGCCTGGGCCTGGGCTGGAGGCGGGGCCTGGAGCCTGCGGTGCCCCTGGGCCTGGGCGGGAGGCGGGGCCTGGAGCCTGCGGTGCCCCTGGCCTGGGCCTGGGCTGGAGGCGGGGCCTGGAGCCTGCGGTGCCCCTGGGCCTGGGCGGGAGGCGGGGCCTGGAGCCTGTGGTGCCCCTGGCCTGGGCCTGGGCGGGAGGCGGGGCCTGGAGCCTGCAGTGCCCCTGGCCTGGGCCTGGGCGGGAGGCGGGGCCTGGAGCCTGCGGTGCCCCTGGGCCTGGGCCTGGGCGGGAGGCGGGGCCTGGAGCCTGCGGTGCCCCTGGCCTGGGCCTGGGCGGGAGGCGGGGCCTGGAGCCTGCGGTGCCCCTGGCCTGGGCGGGAGGCGGGGCCTGGAGCCTGCGGTGCCCCTGGCCTGGGCCTGGGCGGGAGGCGGGGCCTGGAGCCTGCGGTGCCCCTGGCCTGGGCCTGGGCGGGAGGCGGGGCCTGGAGCCTGCGGTGCCCCTGGCCTGGGCGGGAGGCGGGGCCTGGAGCCTGCGGTGCCCCTGGCCTGGGCCTGGGCGGGAGGCGGGGCCTGGAGCCTGCGGTGCCCCTGGCCTGGGCCTGGGCGGGAGGCGGGGCCTGGAGCCTGCGGTGCCCCTGGCCTGGGCGGGAGGCGGGGCCTGGAGCCTGCGGTGCCCCTGGCCTCTTCCTACCATTGCCTACTTTGACTTGTGGGCACCTGGGCCTTGCTTTAAGGGGACCTCCCTTCCTCCTCTTCCTCATGCCTTCATCTCATGACTCGAGGGGGGCAGGTGGAGGCCATTTCCTGCCCCCCCCCCCCCCCCGTGCAGCGGAACAGCTGCAGACGGCCTGGGGAGCTGCACTCAGCCCAAGTTGGGGCTGCCGTCCCCCTGGGCAGGAGCGGGCAGAGGAGAACCGGGTGACCCCCAGGGCTGCAGGGAGGTGGGGGGAGGGAGTCAGATCTCTAAGCCTGCGCTGTGCAGTGACAGGACCACGCCCACCATGCTGGTCTCAGCGCGACCACAAGTGTCTGATGCAGACGGCAGGCCGGCCTCGTCCTCCTTGTGAATTGGTTTGGGGAAAGCCGTAACGCTGCCTAACTTGGGCTTGCATCAGCTCTGGGTAGAAGGTAAATGGTGGACATGAAAGCCCACGCATTTCCACACGCATGCGGTTAACAAAAACACAAACGCGCTCCTCTGGTTCTGCCATACGTAGTTTTCAGCCAGTGTGCTCTGGGAATGGTTCCACCGCCGTGGGTGGAGATCCACCCCATCTAGGGGACCCTGCCCAGAATGGTGCTGCTTGGTCATTTATTTCATACCCAGTGTCCTCACAGGACTGTACGCCCCCCCCCCCCCCCCCCGTGCCTTCTGCAGTGTGTCCATGACCTTCAGCCTGACATCCAAAACCTGCACCTCGGGGGCCAGGGGCTGCTAAGCACTTTCACCAGGAAGGTCCTGGGGTCAGGTGCCGGGCCGCAGTCCCACAGACCCCGCACACCTCAACAAGGATGGCTCACCAACCAAACAACCACGTGCTTTTGAGGGTGTTTTGAAACGTGAGTTGTAAAAATGGTTTCTCTTTAGAAGTTCCACGTGTAACTACTAGTGTTTGGCATGTCTTTTTATTTGCATGTCTTATATATGTCATTTCAAGTGAAGCGAACTGCAAACGCCCATGGCCACTGAGCAACACCCAGGATTCAGCATTGCCACACTCCCTTTCCAGTGCTGACCAGCACTCCATTTCCCTCAGAGGGTGGATAACTGGCTGTTTTCCAGAACTCGACTGAGGTTTATAGGGGAAGGAGAGGAGCAGGTCCCAACCCTTGCAGAGACTCTACTTGGTGGGGACATTGTGCTTGCAGATGAGGAGACGTTTCTGTATTTGCTGATGGTCTCCAAAGGCCTGAGTTCAACGTTTCCCTCCCTTCTTCCCTCCTCCCTTCCCTCCCTCCCTCCCTCCCTCCCTCCCTCCTTCCCTCCCTTCCTTCTTCCTTCCTTCTTTCCTCTCTCCCTCCTTCCTTCCTTCCCCTTCTATTCTGCCATCCTCCCTCCTTTTCCTCTCTCTTTTCCCTCCCTCCCTCCTTCCTTCCTTCTCTCTCTTTTTTTTTTCTTTTCTAATACTGGATTTGAACATCTTGTACTTGCTAGGTAAGTGCTCTAATACCCGAGCCTTAGCTCTATTGCATTTTATTTTGTTTTTGAGATAGAGTCTTGCTAATTTTGCTCAGGTTGGCCTCAAACTGTCTACCCCCCCTGCCTCTATCTCCCAGGAAGCTGGGAATCACAAGCACGGTCATGTATCACCATGTCTGGCTTGTTGGTTGTGATGAACCCTCAGTAATGTGTTACCTGGGTTGGCCTTGAATCACAGTCCTCCCAGTCTCTGCCTCCTGAGCAGCTGGGATTTTGGGTGTGTACCGCCATGTCTAACCCCAGGGTTGTTTGATGCCAGGGCTCTGTGGTGATATCATCAGAGCCCTTTTCCCTGCACATATGTAGATAAGTGTCACGTACACATATGTAGATAAGTGTCATGTGCACATATGTAGATAAGTGTCATGTACACATATGCAGGCACACGCGGATCTGCGGAGCAGCCGCCAGCCCAGCAGGCACTGTGGACAGTGACCGTGCAGACGTCAGTCAGGCACCCACGGATATATTTCTGGTGAGTGTCCAGGAGAAAGGTTCTGGGTTCTCTTCAAATTATTCAAGCAAGGAGATAAAACTGGAAGGGGAGCCATGTACACACCCAATGCATTATTAACACAGAAGAGAAAAACCAAAAAAGCAATAAGAGTTTCTGAGAAGTAATTTTAACTTTGATATGGCCACATAGATTTTAGAGGAGAAATAGGGTCATTTTATACCACGTTTCCTGAGCCTTCAAATGAGGCAGAGAAATGTATAATGAAGCCCAAAGGAAATGATTTTGACAGGCGCAAACCTGAATCTCTTCCTGAAGAATAAAATATTTGGTAAAACATTTTTCTTGTAAGTGTTCATGGCCGTGTGGGGAATTCTTGACGGACAGCCCGAGTCGTGTCCTTTCTCGGGCATGGCGGGGGGCCGGCGGGGGGCCGGCTGGTGGGGGGGGGATGCTGGGGCTGAGGCCGCCAGGAAGGCTGCCAGGCCTTCAGACCCACGCCGTCTCAAGTGCAGGCGGAGAAAGGCCTGTCGTCTGTCCGGAGTGCCGAGCACTTGCAAGGCCCGTGTTTAGGGCACAGTGAACGCTTGGGGTGGCTCTGAGGCCATGCCACGGAGTCCGGGCACTGATCGTTGCCTGCCAGCTCTCCAGAGTCAAGGCTCTGCGCGGGCCCCGCTCCCCTCCCGGGCAAGTCCTCCCCAGCCTCCTCCGGCTTCACGTGCCCCTTGGTGTTCCGGGGTTCGAGCAGAGCCCTTGCCACCTCCGCCTCTGTCTGCATGCTGCTTCTCTCCGGATTGTTCCATCTTCTTATAAAGCCCCTCAGTCATAGGTCCAGGGCGCATCCTTGCCGGTATGACCGGGTCCCATCCGCAGTGATCTACTTCCAGATGAGGTCGCGTTCTCAGAGGCTAGGTGGACCCGGACCGTCACAGAACACGGCTCAACCCACTACACCAAACAGCTCCCGTAGCAAACCATGTCACACAGCAAGGCCCTTGGAAGGAAGGGACTTTGGTGTCTTGAATGGGCGTAGAGTGCTGAGCTGCGACACTGCGGCCCAGCCCTGGTGCCCGTTGCAAGTGCGCGGCGGAGGGGAGCCGTCGGCTCCTCTGGGAGCCACATGCAGGGAGTCCACCATTCCCAGTTTCTCTGGTCCTCAGGGCTTCCCTGACATTACCCAGCCGACGCACACTAGGCAGGGCCTTGCCGTTGGCCCTGCGTGAATCCCTTCCTCGCCTTTTGGTTTGGATACGTTCGGCAGGTTCCCAGTGCAGCCCAGTTGAGTCCATCGGGGCCTGTTTTCCATCACGGGGGCGGGCCTCCACCTGAGCGCGAACATCTCGTTCCCGCCGCCCTGGGCACAGTGCCTCAGCGTTGCCCACTGCAGGGTCTGGCCTGCTGCGAGCCGAGCCCTTTCGGGCCGTGGCTGGTGCAGCTCCTAGGGCAGCCTGCGGGAGTGGCTGTGGTGTTTAGGATGTGTGCCTCAGTGTCCCCAGCTATTAGAGTTGAATCCTCCCAAGCCAGAGTGAGGATTATCTTCTTGCTGTCTCACTTTCGCGGTACCTTCTCAGTATTATGTAGTTTGCTTGTTTTTATAACCAACTGGGCTTTTCTCCAACCAGATTTTAATAATGTAGAAGTAGAGTGGAATAATACGCAATACTGCATGTCCCAATGCTTGCAGAAATAAAAGCCACTCTTAGGATAAGGAGGAGGGGAAAGGACCTCATTGCCAGGCCTGAGAGGAGGCGTCGGGAATGGAATCGGGTCAGTGTGGACCACAGGAGCCCCGCTTTCTCCCCGGTCCCTCACCTCTGAAGACCCCCTGGCCTGGAGTTCCTAGCAGCCCTTTGCCGGGCTGGGGCCGTTCCGCACGGGCCCGTTACCTTCCTGAGGACCGAGGCCGGGGAGCGCCCTTGGGGAAACGCGGCGAGGTGGCGGGGTTTGGACCGCACACCGCCGCGCAAGGCTCCCGAAGCCCTGTGGAGCTCGTGGCCCCGGGGTCCGTGACTCAGAACACTGCCGTTCTCGGGTCTCGCAGCTCTGCTCCTGCACCGGGACCCCCCTCTCTACCCTTGTCCGCCCTGACCCCCTCCCTCCCTCCGGCTGCGGAGGCCCGGGGCCGCGTGTGGACGCACTGCTGTCCACGCACGAGTTGAAGAGCCCACAGTGGGCGCGAGCTTGGGACCTGGGCACTGAATGTCGACGTCACCCAGTTCCCTGGGCTTCAGCCCTTCATTTCAGTCCCAGTTCCAGTTGGGCCCATGGTCAGCCCCTTCTGGCTGTCCCTCCCCACAAGTCCCTTTGTGCACTGCGGCGGGAGGGCGTGGATGGCACCCAGGCCCCGCAGTCTCCGGTGGCCACGCAGGGCGGGGCTCCGTGTTCCCCTTTGTAGGAGGCCTGGGCTCGTGCTCCTGACCCTGGAGCTCCATGCCCAGCCTGGCCTCGTGGTCTGAAGCACACCCTGCCGCGAAGGCATGGGAGTCCTCCCTTAACTGTGCCTGTGGGGTTTCCCCTTTGGGCTCCCTTCTCATTCTCGGGATTCAGGGCAGGACTAGAGAAAGCAGTATGTGACATGCCCTTCTAGCTGGAAGCCATGTGGACTGGACAGGGAGAGTCTGTTTTTCAAATGTCGTGGGTGGCCAGCCAGCCGTGAAGCTGTCTTTAATCCTGATGGTGTCTTTAATCCTTGCCGTCCAAGGAGACAACCTTAGAGTTTGACGCAGTGCACGGAGTAAATTGTGGTCGAACGTCTTTTCCTGAAGAAAGCCTCAGATAAGAATTCAACCAAATTCACAAGCTTGCTTCGTTGGAGCCCAGAGGAAATAGTCTGTGGAGCTGAGTGCACTTACTGAGAGGCAAAAGGTTCTCAATAGTGTGATGTTGGTAACCGCTGTGTTTCTGAATGACTAGAACGGAGAGAATCTCACAGAAAGGCAGCATTTTGGCCTGATTCTGCCTTACCATCTGTGATAGATTTTTGAGATTTAAGGAAAAATAACCCTCTTCCAGCCTCCGAGGTGAATTTCCAAGTGTCTGCTTTTATCTGACCATTTCCACACGCCATTGTTTCAGGTTAATTCTGCTCTGCCTGAGATTCAAGTCTCCTCTTCTGTTCCTGTCCTTCCCTGTTGCTTAAACTCATATTTTGACCTCAATGTCTCGCCTCATCAATGGTCAAATAATCAAGTAACCCAAGAGGGAATCTTCTAATTACTTCCTCAAAGTCTTAGGGTAATTTCTGTGAATTTAGCAAAGCCCCATGGGTGAATAACCTTCCTTGTTTCAGTGTGCTTTGTCCGGGGATGAGCATAATTAACGCCAGAGTCCATAAAAGAGCTATGTGTGCGCCTCATAAAACTTGGGGAAGGCATACAGCCCCCCTGTGCCCTGTGTTGTCATGGTTACTGCTTGGGGAACACTTTGTTATCAGCGCCTAGCCCTTTCCTCTCCTTGCCAGGCTGGTAATCCACAGACTTGTGCGTGTGAGTGAGTCCCTGGTGTGTCTCAGTTTCTTTCTGCTTCTTGCCTGGCCCTTGTCTGGCATTTAGACTCCAGGATGCAGAGACTTGTCCAGCCGCACAGTCACTGAGCCCCCCTCCCCCCGAGAATGGACCAGATGAGTTAATGATGGTGCTTGAGTCAATGAATCGTAGATGGCTCAGTGCTGACAAACCAGAGCTGGCTGGAAGAGGGAGACCAGGATTGGGGCCTAGGAGGGACCCTCATGGGTGTCGGGCTCTCAGTCCAGGGCTGGGCTGCCCAGAATTGCGGAAGCCATGGTTCCAGTGCTTCGGTCCTTTGTATTCCCGGCTGGCGAGCAGCCCTCGGCCTGAAGATCAGAGAACAGAGGGCCGTTGCTGAGAGAGTCGCACAGGGTGGGTAACAGGGTGCGTTCAGATTCCGGCTTCAGCCTATTACAGTGCGGGTGCCCTAGGCCACCTCCACTGCCTCTCAGAGCCTCTGTTTACCCGTCTGGACAGTGGAAGCAATGGTGGAGCTCGCCCATGCGCTTGTTAAACAAGGTGTCATGTGTTGTTAGACTGTGAGCCCGATGCCTGGCCGGGGGTTGAGCAGGGCGGACTCCTGAGTTATTGGCTGTTACTCCCGTTGGTTTAAAATTGACCTGGGGGGGCTGGGGAGATAGCCTAGTGGCAAGAGTGCCTGCCTCGGATACACGAGGCCCTAGGTTCGATTCCCCAGCACCACATATATACAGAAAAAAAAAAAAACGGCCAGAAGCGGCGCTGTGGCTCAAGTGGCAGAGTGCTAGCCTTGAGCGGGAAGAAGCCAGGGACAGTGCTCAGGCCCTGAGTCCAAGGCCCAGGACTGGCCAAAAAAAAAAAAAAAAAAAGAAATTGACCTGGGATAACAGTGACCCGGGGCTTGTGCCGTGAAGGTGTTGCTGCTCCAGACCACACCACGGCTGTCTTCCTCACAGGGGCTGTGGCAGATCCAGGAGGAAGCCAGAGATGGGTCACCAGTTCTGTCTGCCTCTGTGTCTTAAATGGGACCCAGATATGTACTATTGAGATGCTATGTGGGTTCAGAGAGAAATAATGCCTTTAGAGTACTTGGCAAAATGCCGGGGACATGATGAAAGCCAATAAATTACAGCTGCTAATGACCTCCCGGGGTAAATGTCCTGATCATCGTAATGGCAGCCATCATTATTTTGGTGTCACCACTGACGCCATTTTGTTGTCTCCGTCTCTTCAGTAAAGAAGAGGACACCGGGCGGTCATTCACCTGGAGGTGAGCGTGAGACCCCAACTCCGGCAGAAGCGAAGACAGATGAGCACGCAGCTGCTGGCGTGTGTTGCAAAGGGCTCAAGAGGCACACATGTACTTGGTCTTTAAAATGAAATCCAGTTTTGTTCTTCATGCTTCCAAGTGGAATTCGTGTGACTTTAATAGCAGACTCATAACTGGCTTTAACTATTGTTTAGTAAAAGTGATTTCTTTTCCTGTTGACATCTCAAATGGAAATGCACAAAGTCAGACATGAAGGGTTTGCTTAGTTGTCAATATCTCTAGTCCTAGGCAAACAGATGTCAGTTAAAACATGGTGTGATGAGGTTGGAAGGCGCCCAGTGTTTAAGTGAACGGAACAAAACCCTCGTGAATAATGAAGGCTTTTGAACTATAATTTAGCATTGAATTACTGTGATGGAATATCCCAAATAAAGAGGCTTTTGGAATTCTGTTGTTTCTAAACTCAGAGTAAATTGTCATGCATATGCATGACACTGATAAGTGACAGCCTCTAGATTTCCCAACCCAGAGTCGCTCCTCGTTTTCAAATAGAATTTCAAGATGGCGCTTCTAGTGTTCAGTTTAGTTCTGGTGCTGCTGGTGAGGCCGAGGCGTAGCCGTGTCACACAGCTTTCCTGTGCATCTGGTGTGCTCAGCCAATGGTGGTGCAAATGAAGCAAAGCTTCTCCCTCCTCCTGACTGCCAGCTGGAGTCCTCCACGACCTCTCGACCAAGCTGCACGTATTTCCTGTCTATGCCTTTTGTTTTGATGAGACAGTTAAAAACATGCCAGACACCAGCGGCTCCTGGCTCACACCCTAGCTACTCGGGAAGCTTAGATTGCGAGGTCGGCAGTTTGAAGCCAGCCTGAGCAAAAGGTTCTCAAGACCTCTCCTCAACCAATCCGGGTGTGGTGGCATGCACCTGTCATCGTAGCTACAAGAGAAGTGTAAATAGGAGGCTCATGACCCAGGCATGCCCGGGCAAAAAGTCTATTCAGAAGAAAACAAAAGCAAAGAGTGGGGAGGGTGTGGCTCAAGTGGCAGAGCACCTAGCAGATAAATAGGAAAAGAAGATGAGTGCTTTCTCTGAATCCCCGCATTCATGATTATCCGGTGTCTCTCACTGAGAAACAATCCATTATACTTGGGGTCCTCAGAGGCTAGACCCATTCCTTTTGTAATTATTTCTGGAGGAATAGAAGTCCCAATTTCAAGATGGTTTACTTCAAAGAAATGACTCAAAGGCCTCTCTGTGCAAAGATGTCAAAACGGCCAGCCTGATGTGTGGGTTTCTGAGTGTCTCAGCTCTCCAGTGGAAAGTGCACGAACCCTGCAGGTATTAGAAGGGCTGGCTGCTAAGGAAGTCCGTTGTTGGGGTTCAGCTTTGGCCTTGAGGGGGAAGGGCAGAGGGGAACGCTCCCGAGACGCCCCCCTCCCCCCAGCCCTGGGGGAATGCGGAAGCAGGCCACGATTCTCTGGGTCCGGAACCAGAAGAACTGGCTTTGCGACCAGCCCCCCAACTTTCTCGCCAGCCCATGTGCTCCCCATTTTCAGGGGCTTTGCCCATGGGGTGGTGCTAAGCAGGTGACGTTAGCTCATGAGGGGGTCTTATGACAAGCTCGCCAACCTATCGCCAGCTCCTGGTCTATCACCCCTTTTCTCGTCATCCCTACTATATCAACTGTTAGCCACTCCCTTATTAAATCAGATTTGCTCTTGAAGCGTCTCCGAGACCCGTCTGCGCCTGGCTTCCTTCGTGGGTAAGGAGGGAGGTAAAGCGATCTCGTATGGCCGCGTGCACCTGAGGTCTTTCCTGAGCCCCCCACTCCACTCTGGCCTTACCTGTGGGTCAGGTGACCAGGGGAGAGGGTGAGAAAGGGAGCGATTAGAGTAGAGTAGAGCCTGACCCCCCCCCGCCCCCCCGTGCCAGGGGAGGCGACCTGAGCCCAGCAGTCCGTGCCAGGCTGGGCGGATCTGGCAGGGCTGGTGCTTACTGTTGCAGGCTGGGCAGAAGTCCCACCCTTCTCCTGTAGGTCTTGTTCCTTCCTCCTGGAAGGGGGCCCAGCTCGTGGAAGTGTGAAAAAAAATGTTAGGGTTTCTAAGCCAATTGCTAGATTTTCTGTTTTTGCTAGAAAATATGCAGATTCTGACAGGCTAGCTGGGTTTCCATTTTAAGCTTTAACTAAACTTCCCAGTTTAAAGCCAACCTGCGTAGAGAAGACCATCAGACTTCATCTCCGCAATAACAAGCAAAAATCTGGGCTGGAGGCATGGCTCAGGGGCAGAGCGCCAGCCAAGCGAGCAAAGCCGAGCCCGCCCACTGCAGCATGGCAAGGAGGAGGCAATGTCTTGGGGGCCCCACCCCGCAGAGGGGATCCCGTCCTGGGCCTGTCGCCGAAGACGTGGAGTCCGCAGCGAGCGGCGCTCGCTCGCTCACGCTCACTGGAGCCAGGACGTGAATCAAGCGTGCCGGGTCGCCGGGCGCTCCGTCGAGGAGAACACGTAGCTGTACAACGTGGTACACGGCTCGGGAGTGAAATCCTGTCACCTGTGACAGCGCAGACTGTGAAGAAGCCTCATCAGGGCTCGGAAAGACCAGCACTGCTGGATCTCCCTCGTGGGGACTCTAAGCATGTTTCCCTCAAGCCGCAGAGGCGAAGCCGGTGACCCGAGGCGGGGAGGGGAGAGGCTTCGGCGAGAAGTTGGCTGCTCAGGAGGTACAAAACTGGCCAGGGAGAATAAGTTGTGGAGTTCCGCTACACTGTAGGCTTATTATAGTTAATGATAATATCGATCGTATCTAGAAGAGAGGAGTTTTCATCTTATCATCACCAGGAACTGGTGAGTGAGATGATGGATATGCCAAGCACCCGAATGTGATCATTGTACAACTTATACACGTATCGAAACATCACATTGAGCGCCACAAACAGATAACACTGTTATGTTAATTAGAAATACAACATGGGTCGACATAGGAAAGCAGCTCGCGGAGGTCTTCCCACGGACGGGCTGAGAGGGCGTGTGGGTGTCCGTGCGCCGCTCTGACCCACGGTTGCCATGTCCGCCGCGGTGTGCGGCTCGCGCGTCACACCTCTCTCTTTTCTTGCCAGTAGGGTCTTGGGCACCACAGGGTTTTTTCCGTGTAAGCCTGATTTTTCTCCTCCAGATTTTTGTACGTGGCAGGAAGGCCTCGTCTCCCTGCGGAGGAAAGAAACCCTGCATCGCAGGCGGTGTGCAGGGAGGCAGAGACCCCCAAAGCCAGCCATCTCGGAGATTTACCCCAGCTCTGCGCGGCACGCTGGATGCATGCGTGCAAGTGACACGCAATGGCGGCCTTTCCGAAGACGGCCTGTGGTGAGCGCGTGCTCACCCGGTCTCCTCACCCAGGAGGGCCGCCCTGCGGAGACCTGGCCTGGCCGCACGGAGCGGGGCCCTGCCTCGCCGGCTTCCCCAGGGAGAGCAGAGCGGGGAGAGCGAGCAGAGCGGGGCGAGCGAGCAGAGCGGGGAGAGCGAGCAGAGCGGGGAGAGCGAGCAGAGCCAGGCCCGCCTGGGAACAGCCGGGGTGGGAAAGGTGTCTGATGGTTTCCACGGAAGAGGCTCCGGGATTTTCCTGTCAGCGGTCTTTCAGCAACAAGCTCAGGCGTGTGTGTCTCCTAAGCGTACTCACGTACGAGTCCTGGGACTCATCTCAACGCTATGTTTACTTTGAATTTTTCTCAGAAATGAAGCACAAGAGTGGTTTGGGCTTAAGTGTACTCCTGGCCATACTTCATTGAGAGGGCGTCTGTGTGTGTGTGTGTGTGTGTGGGGAAGGTGGTATCAGTTTTGCACCACTTCGAGTTCAGCAAACCCCCCTTTCACAGGGATGTGGGCGCCCGTGAGCCCGTGGGCGCCCACTCTGCGCTGCGGCGCGCCCTCCTCCCCAGTGCTGGGAGGGCAGTCGGGGTGGGGACGCTGCGTTTGCAAGGCGGCTCCCGAGCCGGAGACTGAGCTCCTAGAGGATACTCCGTGCAGGTTCTGGTTGGTAAAGATGGGAGCCTGGGAGTCCTGAGAATCATCCTCCCAGGTGACGCATTGTGCGTCCAGATGGCCCCCACCACCATCAGTTCAACACGTCCAGAATGAGAGTCATGGCCTCCTCCCTTCTCCTATGTATGGAACACAGCAGCTACTGACATCAGATTTCTCCTGACTCCTCCTTACTGTGTCTTGCAGTAAGAGGCTGAGATAGAGAGAAAAGTGGGCAGGGGGAGGGAAGAAGAGAGAGAGAACGAGCAGACTCTGCTGGTGTAGGAGGGCCCTACCTGGTGCCCAGAATCCCGGGAGAGGTCCCAGAGGGGCACTGCCGAACATCAAGCAGAGTCCCAGAGAGAAGGCAGGTGTTCAGGCAGGAGGGACAATGGGAAGGAAGCCCCGAAGCACTGGGAGTTAGCAAGGCCCAGGATTCCCAGTGAGAGTGAGGAGACCAGCTGGGGCTAGAGTGTCTCAGAGAATCTGCTAAGAGACCTTTTGGTCATCCTGGGGGAAGAGAGCTAGCTGCAATGAGGAACTTGTCTTAAATGACAACTTAATTTCTGAGCATCTTCTAGCCTAACCACATTACAAAGGAATGTAACTCACCCTAGGAAAATGTGGACAGTTAGACCAGTGGTGCTGGGAAGACAAACAGCCAGTTCCAGACCCTTCGAAGGCCAGCGGGCACCCCTGGGAGGGAGCGCAGCGGCACCAGCTCCTGAGGTGTAGAAGATGGGGCCACCGTGACAGCTCTGCTCAGGGCCGTGTTCTAGTCCAGCAATTCACTCCAAACTTTGCAAGAGACACGAGACAGAGGTGGGAAGATCTCTGTTCCCTACAGCCATTTCCATTTGTCCTCAGTCCCAATGGCCTGCTTCTGTCAGTGGTCCCCAAGGCCACCTGCCCATCAAGGCCCTTTGGTCCCCGGGGTCATGAGAGGCCCCTTTTTTCCTGGCCCTGGGATTGATAAATTGTGTCATATTCCCTGGTAGAGCTCAGGTCCACACACTATAATGGGAGCCTTAGACCTACAAGGCTTTGTGTTAAAAGAGAGTCCTTTGTATGGAGCACAGAGCCAGTCCCTTCTGTGACTTCTCTGGTGCCTGCCAAGGTCTCCTTTTGACTAAAGGGCTGTCTAACTTGTACAGCAAGGCTGTCCACCCTAGCTGAGTTTGCTGATACACAGTGAGGGCTTGCCCACACTCTCTACATATGGCTGGCGTCTCCCCTGTGATGTCTGGATTACAGCGAGGACCAGTACTAGGCTCTCTCCCTGTGTGAATCTGTTGAGGCATTCTGAAGCTTGACTTCCGGGGAAGGCCTTTCTGCATGTATTGCATTCATAGCAACTTCTCCATTGTGAGTTCTCTGGTAGAGAGAGAAGCACAACTGCAGGCAAATGCTTTCTACCTGTGTGTGATGCTGCTAGGCTTTCCTATGTGAGTTCTCTGATGCACATTGGTGGCTGAGAGGGTAGAAAGATTTCTACATGCTTTATGCTCATAAGTTTTCTCCCCCATGCAAGTCTCTGATATATAATGAGTACTGCTGAATAGTGGAAAGATTTCCCACATGCTTTATACTTATAAGGTGTTCCATCTGTGTGAGTTCTCTCTTGTGCAATGAGGTTGGAATTATAACTAAAAGCATTTCCACATTCTTTACCCTCAGATGGATTTCCCCCTTTGTGAGCATCCTGATGCATCCTGAGGTTTGGTTTCTTCTGAGAGATTTCCGTGCAGTTGTTACATTCATAGGATGTCTCCCATATACGGTCTCTGGTGTACCATGAGGACTGACTTAGGCAAAGTATTTTTCCACATTCATTGCATTTTCCCCTTGTGCAAGTTCTCTGAGGTGCAGTGAGTTTTGACTTTTTGATAAAGTTTTCTTCCATTCTTGATAGTCCTATAATCCTCTGATGCGCACTGATGGTTGACTGATGGAGGAAATTCCCGCCCACTCACTG
The DNA here is from genome assembly GCF_023159225.1 of Perognathus longimembris pacificus. Taxonomy (NCBI): domain Eukaryota; kingdom Metazoa; phylum Chordata; class Mammalia; order Rodentia; family Heteromyidae; genus Perognathus; species Perognathus longimembris. The sequence goes on along the minus strand of NC_063162.1, from coordinate 2,264,230 downwards.
GGCTTCTCCCTCGTGTGAGCGCTCTGCCTTGTCCTGAGTTCTGACTTCCGGTGATGGATTCCCCCACACTAACGACACTCCTAATGCGTCTCTCTGTGTGAGTTCTTTGATGAGCAGCAAAGACTGACTTCAGGCAAACATTTCCCCCTGTGAGTTCTCTGATGCACATTGAGTCCTGACTTCACTTCTGGCAGAAGCTTTTCCTGTATTTGCTATGTTCATCAAGTCTTTCTCTTGTGTGGATTGTAAGATGTGCAGATGTGGCCTTTGGTGGAAGGTTTTCCCACGTTCATTATACCCAGAAGGCTTCTCCCCGTGCTCCTCTACAGAGATACAATTTGATTTGAGAATATAAATATAAATACCTAGTTTGAATAATGTATTATATGAACTAATGAGGTACAAGTTCAATGTAGATTGGGGAAAGAAGAGAAAATATCATTCTATTTTGTATTATGAAACCATACTACTTCTGTGTAAGGGAAGGCATTGTAAGGACATGAAAACTGCACACTGCACTAAGAAGACTGTCCAGATGTGTGACTAAGTGAGCGATTGTAGCCTGTTGTGAGAGGAAACACTGCACTGGTCATGGCTTCAGCTTAACACAAACACTGAAGAGACTGAATAGCCAAGGACTCTTCGTAGGTTGTAAGACAGGAGAAGAAACATGGCAAACCACTGCCCCAACACTGGGAATACACGTCTCACTGCCTGCTATCCAATGTGCTCTACTAACTCCCAAGTGGACTTGCTGTGGTCTCACATGGATGTCCCTGTAGGTGTGGCAAGATCATTACCTCGACAAAAAACACTGTCCATGTTTTGCCAAGAATGACATTTCTAGCCAGGTGCTGGTGGCTCGTGCCTTTTATCTGAGGATCAAAGTTCAAAGCCAGTCCAGGCAGGAAATTCTGTGGAATTCTTATCTCCAGTTAATCATCAAAATAGGCCAGAAGTGGAGCTGTGGCTCAACTGGTAGAATGCTAGCCTTGAGCACAAGGTGCTGAGGGAATGTGCCTAGACCCTGAGTTCAAGTCTCAGAACTGGTAAAAAAGCAAAAAAAAAAGAATGATCTTTCCAGTGTAGTTCAGTTAATGTATTTCTTCTTGAGCACCAATAGTTCCCCCCCCTGTAGTTCCTTCCTCTCTATATAGCATGCAGACTTTGGAATAAGAAGAAAAGTACTTCAAACAAAAGCTGCAAGACTCGACACCAAATAAAATTAGATCCCAGAAGGGGAAGAGTCCAGGAGAAATCTATGTGAGTGGCCTGGCTCCCTGGTGCGAATAAGCAATCCCACGCACCGGACAAGAGAGAAGGACACGCTTCTCAGTCTGGATGTGTTAAACTTAGGTGCTTCTTGGATAGCTTTGAAGAGACAGTCAATAGCAGTGCGGCTGGGATTTGAACCTGTAGCCACTGGGCTCTATCACCAAAATGGATGTGCACTTTGAGTCTCTGATCCCACTCTGGTTCAAATGGGTATAATGACCATAGCTGGAGAGAGAGAGCGTGATATTTCTTGGAACTCGCACTTTGCCTTGCTTAGATTATGCTGTGTATGTCCTGGCAGTGTCCAGAATTAGGAAGAGTAAGAGGCAGTGTGTAATGCTGCTGTTTGAAGGGAGTATTAACTACCTCTGCTCTTTCATTTCCTGACTGCCTCAGGTCATGAAGGGGTTGTAGATTAGCTACTGACTCTCTGGGTGACAGGCATTCTCTGTCACCGCTGACATTCCCTGTGCTCACCATCCACTCAGAGCAGTGGATCAGTGTTGTTAGGTGTCTGGGGGACGGTGGATTACAGCAGAATCCCACAGTACTCATGCCCTCAGACCCACAGGACCAGCGTGGGCAGGTCCTGGGAACGAGGTAGATTATAGTAGCTTTCCATAGCACTTGCCTTTCCCTCCTCCAAAGGGATTGTGGGAATTTGCAGCTCTGCTCTAGCCTGTCGCTCACGGTGAAGTAGGCATTTGTTCTTTGCCGGGCTCTCCTCACGAAGCTGTGCATTCCGCTGCTCTTTGGGTTGATCTAGTGTGGCACCTTCTGCTGCTGCTCCATTTTGCACTGGGCCGAAGGGCACAGCGCAGGTCTGCTCTGCCTCCTCCCCGGGGGGACTTGCTGCTCTCTGTGTAATTGAACTCTTCCACAGAAGGGTCAAGTACATGGGTCATGCCAGGAGAAAAGCAGAAAACAAAACCTATTTATTTTAAACAACATAAAAGGGTCTGTTATAAGACTGAATTGAATTGCATTTGACTTACATTTTAAGACATTGGTTTTGAGTGAAAATGTGGTGCATTTTCCCATTTGAAATAACACACAACGGGCTCCTATTGTTTTCCTGCAGAATTCATGCGTTTTGAGACCAGATTACTGACATTAAGTGGGCAATGCCTGTGTTATTTCCACTTTGAAGTCATAGCACCCACAGACCCTGCTAGAGATGGAAGGATGTGGTGTTTAATGCAAAGTGTTTGTTCCAAGTTAGCTTCGGTATCACAAAAATAATCTCCTAATGAAACAAAGACTTGTGACTCAAAATGGGTAACAATAGCCAAACAAAGTAACAATGCTTAACCTCCACGTCTCTTCAAATCATTTTTTTTCTCATCCTCTTGGCAAACCTTTGCTGATCTACTGGAAATAACGCATGGCTAGAGGAGGGTGAGCATCTCTCTAGAGACTTAGTTTGGTGGGAGATGAGGCTACAAGAGCTCAGGCACTCTGAACAGTCAATGAAGGGAGATGACGGACATGGAATGTGGCGGGGACCACTGGGGACAGAGCCTCTGAGGTACTGAGGGCCATTCTCCTGCCCAGACCACCCCTTCAACAAGCGTAGCCCAGGAAGTGTGGGTCCGACCTCCTCATGACACTTAGCTGAATTGCGTTCACTCCCGGCAGTTCTGCTGTTGCTTGGGCCACACAAGACTAGGACTGATCCTCACGTGTTTCCGGATTGCGGTTGCCCATGCTAGCCTTGAATTATGAACTTCTACCTTTCACGTAGCTGGGATTATAGCCACCCACTGCTGCTCCTGACCTAAGGCACGCTTTAAATACAAGGCAATACAGAGGACTGTGTGTGTGTGTGTGTGAGTGTGTGTGTGCGCACACGCAGGTATATGTGTAAATCTGTGCCTGATACTGTGCTCCCTAGCATATGTACTGTCATTCCTTTCCTTGGTGTGCGTTGATCTATCTGATTTCTGTGTGAATCTTATCCTTTCCTTTTGTTATGGAATTAACACCCTAGGGACAAGAAAAGGAGGCTTAGGGATGAATCTCCTGTCTTTCCAGTACAAGCCAGTAGTTTTCAATGTTCAGGTGCACATTTCATGTGCTACAATTGTGCCAAAGTATTTTGTTTTTGATTATAACTAGAATTATTTCTTTCATTTTGTTTCAAATTATTTCTGATGTGCAGAAAATAATTTTAATTTTGTATCTTGATCTTGTATCTTGTTACTTTGTAGAACTTGCTTGTTCATTCTAATAATTTTTAATCCCTTGTACTTTCCTAAATACAAGATCATGTAGAGATAACTGCACTTATTCCTTTTTCCTCCAGTGTAATGATAAATAGGTATGATGGAGATGGCCATGTTTTCCTGTTTCTGACCTCATAATGGAGCCATATAGGTTGTCAGCATTAACTATGATGTTACTTGTGAGTTTTGATGTCTTTGTCACTTTGAGATGTTTTCTTCTATTCTTACTTTGTCCTTGAAATCTAAGAATAAGAGTTGGAGGGAACACGTGCTTACTGGCCAGGCCCCACCCCTGGGTGGCCCTTGCTGAGATCTGGCTGAGCCTTGCCATCTTACTCCTGGCTACGGGAACATGTAGCAGGGTCAGTGGGATCACAGGGTCCTTCATTAAGAATGCAACAGGAGGCAGTGTCCAGAGACCAGGAACAGCCAGATGGCGTGAGGAAGAGTCCACCAGCCAAGGAGTGTGGGCAACCCGGAGCCCCCGGGGAGCTTCCAGACAGCCCCCAGACTTTACAGCCCCTCGATGTTAGGACTGTGGCCCCCCAGAACTGTGAATGGAGGCACTGTGTTAGTTCCAGTTTTCAGCCCCCGTAGGAAGCCTGTCCTGTGGCGGCTATGCTGACGACTGACCCTGTGGCCCAGGGCTTGTGCAGGTGTCCACGGGCCTGAGGGATGGCGAGAGGGGCCCTCAGCCCAGGCTGGGCGGTGCCTGCCCTGCCCACAGTGTGGCGCGTGGAGACCCAGGGCCTGTGGGGGAGGGGCTGAGTAGAGCTGAGGGAGGAGGCCCCTGCGCCGCTGCACCCTGTGTCTGGCCGGAGGGGGGGGCGCGGTTGTTCGGATGGGCTGTGGGTAGGAGGCTGCGCTCCTGCCCCGGGAGGTGGCGGTGGCCGGCGGTGGAGGAGGTGCGGGGGTCTTGCTGAGCAGGGCAGTCCAGGCGGGACTGGCAGCACGCGCCCTGCTCCCTGGCACCAGCTGCTTCCGCGGTGCTGGCTTGAGCAGACGTGATTTACGTCCTTGGCGCTCGGATCTCCCCAAGAAGGAGGATGCTCTGCCCCGCTCTCTGCCATCGCACAGACGCGGAAATCACAATAAACAGAGTTTGTGCAATCTATTTATGCAAAACACTGGGTTTATGGCTCAGCAAGATTGAAATCCACAACCAACACTTGCTTTGCTGGTCGACTGAGCAGCATGTTGGGAGAATGTAGTTAACGATTCAGTATAAACCAGATAGCTCCGTTCTTACAATAATTTTGTTATGGTCAATCTAAGCCTAATGTCCTTTTTCATAGTATTTTCTGCTATCCTAAATCTTTCCTCTGAAAGGCAATAATGGGAAGGCCATCAGTGCAGCTTATGGGGAAATGGCTGTGCTGTAAGCAACCCCGATTAGTGCTGATGCCCGCTCCTCATCGGGATACGGGCTCGCTGAGATGATCCCGCAGCCAGTGCTCTGGCTGGCTCAGTCCCCCTGCGTGTGTGTGACGGAGGTGATGGATGACTTGGACTTGGCTCTAAGGAGGGGCAGCTCTGACGTCAGCACTTGGCCTTCGCTGGCTGCCCCAGTCTGGAGGGCAGCACAGTGGAAGAGGGTGCTGACCTGCTGTGGGCACAGTGGGAGCGCCCTGCACCCCCACAAGGCCTTGGCTGCTGGGTCAGGAGCAAGACACTGGCACCAGAGACTGGAGTCACTAAACCCTCACCACAGGACAGCCCAGAGCAGGCTCGCCGCCCTCCTCGGCCAGTGTGTCCTGCCGCATTCCAGAGATGCAGCCAAAGCTGCGTGCGTGGGGCACAGCCCAGCCCCAGGGCCAAGCGCATGGCATCCAGTCTGTACAGCTGGACGCAGGCATGTGGACAGGCATTCTGTCAGTGGACAGGTGTCCCCAGGCCCCTGCTTGGCGAGGGGTGGTTGCGGGTCTAGGAGCTGCAGGACACAGGAAGTCTCTGGGCAGGACCTGGTTCCTGGGGGCTGCCGGGGCTCTCTGCTGCCTCACTCTCTGGCAAAGATCGATTTTAGTCTTGAGCAGATGATCCTCCCCTAGCGCCACACAGTCTCCCAACCACGAAGGGTCTCAGAATTCCCAAGGGCCCTGGCTCTGTGAGAATGTGGACACATGGAACGGCTCGCTTTGTCTCAGCAAGCTTAGGGAATGCCAGGCATCTCAAAGAACATTTGTGGTGTTAATGTGCAGGTGCTTTAACAAATGCCTGGGCTGGTGCCCACAGCTGCAGAAAACTTGCTCCTGAGGCCCAGAGGCCAGCGTCCGGGTTTAACTCTGTTACTGGCTACCTAGTGCAAGAGTGCATGTGTGTGTCTTCCTCAGGTGTCCCGGGTGCCCCTATCTCCCTGACTCCCTGGCTGGTGATACTTCTGTGTATTCAGGGCACTTGCCTCTTAAGTTGGTCTCACCTCGCTAGTCCTGCACCCCAGGGTTCAGCGCTGCCCTTCCAGGGCTCAGAGTAATTTGCCTTTTCATTAAAAAAAATTGTGGTTAAAATGGACATGATTTCACCATTCTCTCTCTCCCTTCCCTTCCCTTCCTTTCCCTTCCCTTCCCTTCCCTTCCATTCTTCCTCTTCCTCCCTTCCTTTTTTTTGGTCATTACTGGCATTTAAAGTCAGGGCCTTTTACTAGGCAGATGCTCTACTTCTTGGGCCATGCCTTTAACCCTTGTTTTAGTCTTGCTATTTTTTTTTTTTGCCCTTCCTGGGGTGTGAACTCTGGACTTGGGCGCTGTCCCTGAGCTGCTTTTGCTCGCTCAAGGTGAGAGCTTTACCACTTGAGCCACAGCGCCACTTCTGGCTTTTTTGAGTCGTTTGTTTGGAGATAAGAGTCTCGTGGAGTTTCCTGCGTGCTCTATCCTCAGATCTCAGCCTACTGAGTGAGCCACTGGCACCTGGCTGTCTTGCTATTTTTTGAATAGTGTCTTGTTTTCTTGCTGGTTTGGCTTGCATTGCAATCCTCCTACTTACATTTCTCATGTAGTTGGAGTGGCAGGTACGGGCTATCCCACCCAGGTATTTATTTATTGGTTGAGATGGAGTCCTATAAACTTTTTGCCAGGGATGGCTTGGGACCATGATCCTCTCCTTTTCTGCCTCCTGAGTACCTGAGATTACAGGTAGCAACACTGCACCTGGCCATCTTCACCTTTTCTGAGTGTCCAGTTCAGTGACACATTCATGGGTGGTACATTCACTACCATCATTCGTCTCTAGATTGTTCCCGTCTCTCTAACCTGAAGCTGTCCCCTTTAAACACTGACTCCCTCAGACAAACTACTCCTCTAAGAGGCTAAGAGATGACTTGCTGTGAAGGCTACTCCTGGCATGCAATGTGTTTTTTATTAGCACTCATTACAAGCATATATATATATGTATATATATATTTTTTGGCCAGTCCTTGGACTCAGGGCCTGAGCACTGTCCCTGGATTCTTTTTGCTCAAGGCTAGCACTCTGCCACTTGAGCCACAGCGCCACTTCTGGCCATTTTCTGTATATGTGGTGCTGAGGAATCGAACCCAGGGCCTCATGTATACGAGGTGAGCACTCTTGCCACTAGGCCATATCCCCAGCCCCGCAAGCGAGGCTGGATGCGAGGCCGGCTTGCTGCCCAGCACCTTCAGGTGAGGCGGGGCCTTAGCCCCAGGGCAGCTCACCGTCCACAGGCTGCCCATTTACTTCTCCATGCACAGTCCTGGGCCTCTGGGAATGGAGATACTGATGAAGTCCTCCCAGCTCAAGGTAAATGTTTTTTCTCTAGAGATCTGTGTTAGGTTTTTAAAGTAGGTAGCCGGTAAAGGAGAACACCACGCGGTATTCAGGCAGGAAAGAAAGTTTATTACCGAACTGCTGGCCTGTGGCCAAGATGATCCATGGCCAGAGAGAAGGGAGAGAGAGAGAGAGAGAGAGAGAGAGAGAGAGAGAGAGACCCCCACCCAGCCCTGCCTTATATCTAGGGCAGGGGCAAGGGGTGTGGCCAGGTGGATTAGGAGGTGACCTCAGGGAAAGGGGAGGTAACTGCCTCCAGGTCTGCAGGTTACCCAGGTAACTGGGTGGAGACTTAATGAGGTAGGGGCATTTACATGGAGCCCTCAGGGAGAGGACCTAACAATCTGTATGCAGTAGGTGCTCAGGATGGGATAGAGGCGGTCCTGGGTGATGAGTGCTTTCTGGAGGGTGTACATTTCCGGCGCGCCCTAGGTCAGATCTAGCATGCTGGCCTTGCTCTCAATGCAGGGCCCCAGAGACTGTGTGCGTGCGGAAGTTGTCCCAGATGCCCGCAGCACTGCCCTTCGAGCTCTCCGGGTACAGCGTCCACCTGTCTTTCCCTGCTTTGCCCCGCTGCCATCTCATCCCGCCAGGAGTTCTTGAATGTCCCAGGCTCGCCAGGTGATGGATGAGGCCCCTTTCCGGGCAGTCAGAGCCTGTTGGCTTCTCTGTGCGGAAAGCAAGGGAGTCTTTAATAACTTCAGGTTAGGAAAGCTCTTCCATCAAGTGACTTGGCCTTTGGTTCGAGAGCTTGCTGGCATGTCTTTTGTGGTCAGCTCGCTGGACTGTCCTGCCTGGCAGGCAGGGGGGGGGGCGAGGAACTGGTTTACACAGGGGTGGGTTATACTTGAGAGCCTTATTCCTGTCTGGAGGACTGAACCCCTCTTCCTGCACATTCCTGGGGGAGGAGGCAGAGGAGCTCGTGGTGAGTTGGACACTGAGGATAGACAGCAGAAAGGGGCCGTGATTCCAGTAAAACCCAGTGGACTTGGTGACAGCCCCAGACCCTTCCCAGGGGAGTCCTGCTGGACGCCACACCCCCCACCCCTGGGTGCAAGTGGAGCCCACCTCCCTAGTACAGGGTGAACTAGAGAGACGGCTTTCCTCCCCACCTTCACTGCACTCACGTGCGTGCACACTCGTGTGAACACACTCACAGGCCCGGCAGCCACCGAGGTAGAAGGCCTCTCCGTTATAACTCAGAGGCCAGGCAGAGACCCCCGCTCACGTCCGTTCTGGAGCTAGAATTTCCTCTTCCTCATTTTCTGTAAGAGATGAGGCTCACCTCAGGACCGAGGGTGTTCTGCTTTGCTCCAATGTTAATTTTACAGGACGATACTTCCATGGTGATCCAGACTGCTGTTCCCCCCCCCTCCCCAGGCCAGGGCACACAGCCTGGCCTAGCCGACGGAAAACCATCCGTGCGGTCCCCCATCCCTGTGGTCTCCAGCCGTTGCTTCACGTGCAGGCTAGGGCCTGAAGTCAGTCAGGAAAGTAAGGAAGGGCACGGCGTCGTGTGAAAGGAAAACTCTGCTTCTGTTCATGAGCGGAATGCACACTTAACGTATTTAAGCCACGAGACAGGAAAGAAAGATCCCACTCTTCCGGCCCTCTCTCCGGAGGACCCCCCCTTCTCAAGCCGCCCGCCCACGAGCATCAGGGTGTACGGGGCTGTTAGGAGCCGACTCGCTGCCTGCTCGCCGAGGAGACGCTGCAGACAGGAAGCAGCGCACCGGACGGTCACAGCCCCTCCCCCTCTGCTCACCCCGATCCCCGGGAGCGGAGGGCGTGGGCCGTTCTGCCCGGTGGCCACACTGCACCTGGGTGCTGGGCCGCACCCTCGCAGGGGCGCGGGCTGCTGCGCGGAGCCGGGGGGACGCGCCTCTGCACAGCTGGCGCCTCTGCACAGCTGGCTAATGGTCTGCTTAGAACGAGTTCCTGGGAAGGGAAGGGTCGAGCCCAAGGGCAGCGGAGTTCCAGGCCTGGGCTGCTGTTGCTCTGCTGGCCGGCAGTGTGTCGCCTTAATTTACAGTCCCTCCGGCGTCACACTTTCAATCTTCCGCACGCCGGCCTGTGGGCGGCGATGTCCGTTGTGGTTTCCATCCTGGGGTCCTTGGAAAATGCCTGGCATCGTCATGATTTGACGGGCACTTCCTCTGTGCTGCTGAGTCTATCAGCGTGAAGGAAGGGAAATCTCATTACTCAGTCGCTCCTCAGCACATCACATTGGGGCTCTTTGGCTCATTGGTGGTGACAGGGACATTGGAAGCAAAGTACAGAGCAGACCACAACGACCAGATTTTTAATTGCCAGCACCGCGGTGTTGGAAATCGTCGTGGAAATAAAAATCAGATGATTAACAGTCCCTCTCCAATCAAGATTGTGTGTGCAGCATGGTACAAAGAAGTATGAGAAATGGCCAGCTGTGGTAGCAATGATAAATGGAAGTGAAAGATTTATGATCTCTCACTCCTGCCTGAGACTAGCGGGGAAGCGAGGAAGGGAAGTTGAAGGGCATTTAATTTAAGAAAGTCCTTGCTTTGCTGTGGTGCGTTTGCTGGAGAAGGTGCCCTGTGTGCCAAGCGTCCGTTGAGTCCAGAGGGAGAAGCCGGGTGCTGGGCTCTCCGTGGCCAGTGTGCTTCTTGCTGACGCCCAGGATTATGTCCACACCTGGGCCTGTGGTGAGCAGCCCACAAAGGGCGCTGTTCCTCAGCCAGGCCAGGCGCCGCACGGCCCTGGACGCCCAGGCAGGCAGGCCTCCGCGAGGCCGTTTCACAGACCCTCATGGGGCTTTGCCCCTGGTGACTGCTTGTCTCCCTTGCTGCTTGGCTCCCCTCATGCTTACCCCTTCCCGGTGAAGCTGCACCCCCGTGGAGTGCTGGCAGGAGTCTCCTCTCCCAGGTGGAGGGGAGGTTGCCAGGGTCAGATCTGCTTCTAACAAAAGTCCCTAAACAGAAAGATCAGCTATGTGCATGCAAAGTCCGGAGGCCGGGGCTGCGGTGGGGTCCCGACGGAGAGCTATTTCAATGTCCCTCTCCAGGAGGTCAGCAAAATGGCAACCTTGGGCCACCAGAGATCCCCCAGAGAGGGTCCAGGCAGGGCGTCGGGTCCTGTGTCCCGTGGAGGACCTGGCCTGTGGGGAGCAGGGCCCATGGCCTCATGCCCTGACCCTGAGGGAGAAGCGTCCCCAACCCCAGCTCTCGGAGCTTTGAGCTGTTTGTTCTGCAGACCCCAGGCCCGGAGGAGGTGACTCGTTCCCTACGTGGCTCAGTAGCCAATGAGTTCCTGACGCCCTCCTTCCGGAGCCTGGCTACGGGGCCCCTCGCGGAGGAGGCGTGCGGGCTGGCCGGGGCTTCTCTGGTGGGCGCCGGGAGTGAGCTTCCCCTTCCTCCGCTGGGGCCCGTCACGCCCCGCTCAGGGAATGGCAGCCCTGGGGCCCAGAGCTTCGAGAGCTTGCTTCTGCTGCGATTCTCGGTCATTGAAAGGCCCCGAGTCTTGTCCTGTTAACCATTTCCTGCCTCCACTCTCTGCACAGGACGAAGGCTTTGCAATTGGCCAAATGAGGGTTCAAATTCTGGCCGCTGAGCCGGGAGCTGTTGGGGCCAGTGGCGCATTCCCTCTCAGCCTCTGTTTGCTCAGGCACATGTGAAACGTGGACGGTGCCCTGTGGATCTTTCGCCCCTGTTATTAGGGGTTAGGTTCTGTCCCTCCCAAACTCACATGTTGAAATGTAAACTCCTAGTACTTTAGTCTCGGACCCTGTTTGGGGAATTACAACGGTGATCGCATTTCAATGACGTCATTATGAGAGGCTCCAATGCAGCAGGCCTGAGGCTGGAGACAGGCACACAGAGGGAAGACATCATGTGCACAGGAGGGTGGCCGGCCCCAAGGCAAGGGAGGCCTGGGCATGTCCTTCCCTGGCAGCCATCACGAGGAAGCTGCCTCACCAGACCCCGAGACGCCTGGTTTCCTCTGCTGCAGCTGCTCTGTGGGTGTCGCGACCATCCTGGGAGCCCGTCAGGAGCGTGAACCGGGATGATTGTGTGGAAGTGCCCCGGTGTGGAGTCAGAGCTCGGCAGTGCCTTCTGAGTGAACTCGGTGGTGCAGGAGATGGAGCTTCCGTCCCTAAACCGTCACTGTGCGTGGGTTCCATGGTTGCCTGGCAACCGCGTGGGAACAGACGGCCACGCAACCCGTCTTCCTTTAGAGAAAGCCCACAATGGGGGCTTCCTCTACATCAGGGGGGTGTCAAAGCTGACCTGGACCCAGAGATTACTTTTAAGCCCATTGCTGGACGTGGACTTAGGCATTTTTATCTGGAGCAGGCAGGTTCAGTAGCCTGGTGAGCTGTAGGTGCAGCACAGGGAACATACTTCGGTTATGAGGACCCGAAACGGTTCTTAGAGACCCAGTCTCTGTTCTTGCCTAAAACTCAGTCCTACAACGAAATCTCCTGCCCAGAAAGAGCCTCCTCTTCCCTCAGCCCTACTGGGCCATTGCTGTGGCTTCGGGCAGCCTACTTCACCCTTTACCCACACCTCCACCTCCCAACCTCTGCCTTCAAGGTCATGTCTTCTGGGCTGCAGTCACCGGGTTCAGGCCAGGGAACGACACTCAAGCCTTGGGGCAGGCCCAGCCCCTGCCTTACCCTGACCCACCCTTCCAGCCACACCCAGCTGCGTTTCCTGCCTGCCTCTGGTGCTTGATTTGTGATCTGGGTGTGTGTGCTGTGCTAGGAGCAGTGGAAACGCAGTGTGTGCCGCTCGTGACGCTACTTCATGCGGAGAGCGTGGTGTCAGGCCGCCGGTGCTTCCTTTACTCCTCAGATGCTCAGTGTAGGCAGCCCAGCCCCCGCCTGACCGTCAGCTGCTGCCCCTTGGGCCCTCCAGTGGCCCGGGCTTCCCGCAGGGCAGGGGCAGGGCGCTGGGCCATGCGGCCAGACACACAGGTGACCACACCGCCCAGAGGCGCGGAGCTGTGCCCGCTGCCCCTGGCCCTGAGGCCAGCGCTTCACCTGACCCTGCTGCGTCTGCCGTCAGGGGCCAGCGCCCCGCCAGCGTCCTCGGCCTCTCGGGCTTCAGCCGGCGCCTCCTAGTGACCCAGGAGGCCGCGCTTTCTTTCCCGTGTGCTTTCATCCACTCACTCCGATACCTGGACAAGTGTTCGCTCAAATCATTTATTTAAAACTTTTCTTAGGGGCTGGGGATATAGCCTAGCGGCAAGAGTGCCTGCCTCGGATACACGAGGCCCTAGGTTCGATTCCCCAGCACCACATATACAGAAAACGGCCAGAAGTGGCGCTGTGGCTCAAGTGGCAGAGTGCTAGCCTTGAGCAAAAAAGAAGCCAGGGACAGTGCTCAGGCCCTGAGTCCAAGCCCCAGGACTGGCAAAAAATAAAAAAACAAAAACAAAAACAAAACTTTTCTTAGAACTTTTTTGGGCACCAGTTCTGGAGCTTGAACTCAGGGCTTGGGCTCTGTCTCTGAGCTTCTTTGCACTCAAGGCCTGTGTTTTACCATTTCAACCATAGCGCTGCGCCTGGCTTTTTTTTTTCATGGTTAATTGGTGATTAGAGTCTCGCAGACTTTCCTTTTGGGGCTGGCTTTGAACCATGACCCTCAGACTTCAGCCTCCTGCATAGCTAGGGTTCTAGACATAAAGCCACTGGCATCCAGTCTTATGTTTGTCATTTGTGTATTTATTTTATAAGACTGTTTTATACCTCTCCTTCAGGCTTCAAATTGTTTTGTCAAATCTTTTATGAATGTTTTCTTCTAACTTCTGGCATTTTCCTCCCTCCCTCCCTCTCTCCCTCCCTCCCTCCCTCTCTCCTTCCCTCCTTTCCTTCCTTCCCTCCCTTCCTTCCTTTCCTGTGCTGGAGCTTGGACCCAGGGCTTCCTACATGTTAATTAAGCACTCTATCACTAAGCATACTTCTGTCCTACCTTTCTTTTTTATGGTAATTTTCTAAAATGTATGAAGTTTAATTTCACTTTTTTTCTTATTGGTTCATGTCTTTTTAATTCTGTCAAAGGCATTTTTGCCTTTCCCAAGCTTGCAGAGATTTCTTTTAGATTTTTCTCCTGGAAGTTTTCATAATTCTGGCTTTACATTTAGTGTTATATTCTTTTTGTTTCCTTCATTTTCTTTTAAGCTCATGGTTTATTAAAATACGAAAGCCTCTGAAGGAGAGTTGTGGGATGTTTTGCATGCTACGGTTAAATAAAGCAATGCTTTACCATCGTAGAAAGTAGGGAATCTCTGCTCTCAAGATGCTTACAGAATTATAGAAATCCATACTTACACATTTATGTATATAAAGAAACAGTGTGCTTCAGGCAGTGTAGGCTGAGGAAGATATGGATTTCAAAATTGTTCCGTGATCTCTCCCACCAATATGGTTCTTGTGCCTTGTGACAATGTATGTAATTTTGGCTATTGTCTGAACTCCGCTTTGTGTGTAATAGCCCACAGTAATAACTGTATTTCCCTCCACACATTTTTCTTCCTTTCAGGAAAAGGCTTTTATTTTGTCCCCAGGATAGTCTATGATTGCAGGTGCAAACTTTGTTTTATTTTTATTTTCATGTAATTACAGATTTACATGCCGTCATAAGGAACAGTGCAGAGACATTCCAAATATGCTTCATTCAAAGGTAGCATCTTGTCTCGCAAGCTACAGAGCAGCCGGCCCCCAGGACGCTGGCACTGACGGAGCCAGTGTGCAGAACGCATCCCCCCACCATGGGGCTCACGCAGGCCGTATTCCAGACTCCTCACCGGCCGCCACTATTCGGTGCCCCATTTCATAACTCTAACAGGCCAAGGATGCTACACAAATGGAACCACACAGTACATAACCTTTTGGAATTGACTTTTTCATTGAGTGTAACTCTGTGGAGATCTGCCCAAATTATTGCTTGTAACAATAGCGTGTGCCATTTGTTGCTGTGTGGTATTCTATGGTATGATACACCGCAATTTGTTCAACCATCTGCCCAATGAGCTGCTTTTAGTTTTTGTCTATTATGAGCGAAGAGGCTACAAACAGTCATTCAGGCTTCTGTTTGAACATAAATCCGCATTTGTCCAGGACAATGGCCAAGAGTTCAATTGCTGGGTTGTATATTTTATTTTTATGGGTGTTTAGTTTTTATGGAAACTGCCAAAATATTTGCCAGGGTAGTGGTAGCATTTTATAGCAACCCAGTTCCTCTGCATTCTAGCCAGTACTTCATTTGCCACAAATTTTAATTTTAGGCAGTCCAGTACATGTACAGCAACATCTAATTGTGCTTTTAATGTGCTTTCTCTTGAAAAACATGTTGAACATCTTTTCATGTATTTATTGACCATCTGTCATCTCCTCTTTGGTAGAGTGTCTCTTCCGTTTGTTTTCTAAATGGCTTGCTTATTGTTGTGTTTGACCGTTCTTTATGTGTTATAGCTACTAGTCCTTCGTTAGGTGTGTGGTTTATAAGTATGACCCCCAGGGCTGTAACTCATCCTTTCATTTTAGGATGGGGTCTTTTGAAGAGCATCAGCTTCCATTCTGATGAAAGGGATCATGTTTTCAGTGTCAAGTCAAAGAACTCTTTGCCTAGTCCTAGATCATGAAAATTTTCTCCTGTTTTATTTTCTAAGTGTTGTAGTTTGTGCTTAACATTTAAGTCTGTGGTTCATTTGCAGTAATTTTGGTCTAATGCATTAGGTATAAGTCAATGTCCCTGTCCTTGCTTCATTTACTTATGGATGCCCAGTCCCTCCAGAACCAGGTGTTGAAATGATTTGGAACATTTGCCAAAGGGCACCTGGCCACATTTGGTGTGGATCCCTCTCTGGCTCTTTGTTCTGCCCTACTGTTTGTGCATCTTATCTTCCACCACTACCAGGTAGACTGGCCTATTACATCTGGGTGCGCCTTGAAACCAGGCAGGTGACCATTTCCTATTCTCTCTTCCAAATTGTGTTTTAGCTATTCGAGTTACTTTGGCTTTGCATATAACTTTAGAGTAATCTAAAGTTTCCATATTTCTTTAGAGTAGTCTTGTCTATATTTGTAAAATGTCTTGCTGGGTTTTGATAGAAATCAGACAGAAATTGTGTATGACTTTGAGAAGAAACAGTGCCTTCTTTGTATTGAGATTGTAGTCTATGAACATGGTCCATTTCTATATTTATTTAAGTCTCTGACTTGATTAACATTGCATAGTTCTTGACACATGGGTTCTGGGTCAATTTTGCTGAATTTTCAACTAACTATGTCACTTTGAACA